>NW_022196897.1:145053461-145101227 GCF_008632895.1 Mastomys coucha
TTATCTCATATCATCTGGTAGTTTCCACTGATACAAATTTCCATCCTGGCCCTTTTCAAGCTACTGCCTATTTAACAGTTAGTAGAGAAAGCCAGAGGAAAGGAGAGAAAGGGATGCTCAGCAGCTGTACATGTAACAAAGAACTTCCTGTTTCTAGCCAGTCGTTGGGCCCACGACTCTAGCAATTAAGCTTTTGATCCTCCCGAATTCTATAGAAACTGGAGCGTGCAAACCAGAGGCTGTTTCCAGGTAGGTTCTCCATTGTGTCAGCCTGGATGGGAGAGATGTTTTTCCTTCTTGCTTTGCTATCCTCAGAGTCAGAACAAAGACTGGACCCCCAAAAGGCCAGGGCCTCTAATCTCTCAGTTTAAAAAAAAAAAAAAAACAACTTTGAGAGGAAGGTCGCTGCTCTGCCATAGAGAGCTGGCAAGCTGGGTGTCCGGAGGCCAGGGCCAGGGGCTCCATGAGTGAGGTGGAGAGCAGAGCCCGACAGGCTGGGAGGAAACGTCTGGCGGAAGGTCTCCTGGACCCTCTATCCTGTCTCTGTCAGTCCTACGTAGATTAATGTGATCCAGGATGCCCTTGGTGCTGATCAGCTATGCTTGGGGCTACCCCGAAATAGACAGGGCGCTCGGTGCCTCTTGTCACAGTCTTAGCTATTGTCTTTATGAGCTCAGTGAGTTCAGAGGTCACACCCTAACACTTCCCCTCTGGGCTAATCACCATCAAGATGGATGGACACTTTCATGGGCAGCCTGGGGCTGTCTGGTACATCCCAAACTCTGGGCATTCAGGGCCTGTGTGTGTGTGTGTGTGTGTGTGTGTGTGTGTGTGTGTGTGTGTTGGGGGCATTGTAGAGGTTGTCAAATGACTGGATCCTTTCTTGGTTGAAGCTAGAATAGGGGCATCAGGTTGGTGCCATGGTGGGGAGAGTGTATGTCTGGAGATAGCCACTAGGGGGCAGGCCATGACAGCAGGTGGGTCAGGTTAACTGCTGCCTCAGCTCAAAATGTCTGTGGGAGGACTTATAACCTGGTGGAGAGTGGGGGCATGTCCAGGATTTGGTAAACTCTAGAGAGATCTAAAGTCCAGGGCTGAATAGGAGGTGAAGACGGGAGATGGGAGTCTAATGTAGATATCCTTTATCACCTGAAGGCTCTGTAAATGTTCAGAGCTAACCTACAATGGCATGAGGAAGGATGGACATGAGTTTCCCTGCTGAGGAAGGTGTGGGGTAGGTAGAATACCAGGGACAGGGAGGGCAAGCTGGGAGAGCCAGCACCCCAGGATCATAAGCCAGAGGCAGGAATCCTGGCTTGAGGGTAGAGGAGCTCCTGGAGGGGGCCCATCTTTATTTAAAAATCCCATGGGGCCTGCCTGGCCTGGTTTCTTTCCTGTTATCCGAGCAACACTGAGCTTTTCCCAGTGTCTCAAAAAAAAAAAAAAAAAAAAAAATCCTTGCCCTTTCTGCTCTGAGCTCTGCAGTATTTGGCCTTGGTTGATTCTGGCAACTTTGAGGTTTCTGAGCCTTCTGACTGTCCAAGATGGAATTTTCCACGGAGGTTTTGTAGAGAGATGCTGAGGGCCAAAGAAACTTGGGCTTTACACTGAGATGAGACTGGGGAACTCACTCATGACTGCGGGCCCCAGAGGGCCTTATAATCATCCATCCATCCATCCATCCATCCATCCATGTCTTCTTCTCCTTCCTCAGCCTAGACTCCTAACAAATCAGCCATCCTTCTATCAAGCCACGCATGTGCCCTGATATCTATCTCACTATTGTCATTCATCCATCATTAATATAGTCTATCAAGATATATCATGGAGGCTTACTGTATGCCAAGGTCACTTTTTGGTGCTGAGAATACAGCAGTGAGCATGAGAAAAAGTCTCAGTCTTTACATTCGAATGACAGCATCTCAGAAACAAGAAATCACTTATTATGACATAGGGAAGGAACTGGCTGCGCCTGCCTTTAAATCCCCGGCGTGACAGATTCCCTTTATCCTCGGCCTTGATCCATCCACATCCTCGTGGCACTACCCCCATGCATATGTCTGCACACAATGTCTGCATCTTCTTGAATAGCAACGGATTTTCACAATCACTTATGCACACACACCTCCACCATTTGGACCTACAACTCTCTAAATTCCTGTGTCCACACATGTCAATTCACACACAAGCACATGCACTCATCCAGGAAGAAATTATCCATGTACATGGCCAGGAATACACAGACACACACACACACATGTGCACAGTCACGCAAGCACACTGATCTATGTGCATAACTGCGTATAAATATGTACCCTTTGGTTAGGTGCAGGGATGTCTATAGGATCCTATGTCTACAGGATGTATGGACCCATATAACCACACTCAGGTCACGAGTACACACTCCAAGTACGTGTCCTTGACTCCCCCCCACCCCCAAAGTCCTCACACCCTTTCAGAGCCCCATCCCATCTTGGGGAATTATCCATACCTCTGACAGGAGAATGGGTTACAAATGCAGCCATGGAGCTGTTTTGACACTTTTGATGAATAACATTCAATACTATTAATTAGAACAATTGCTTTTCATTTAACTAAATCACGGGAATTGCTAAACTAAATTGAAACGGAATGTAATTTTGCCTCGCACTGCTTTAATATGGGCCTCTAAATGTCTTCTCCCTGAAGGATTAGTAACTTAATCACCCACCAGTGATAACTGCTTCCCAGGCTCAGCTGGGAGGTTTCCTGCTCAGGAAAAGGCTGGCTGAGAACAGGCTAGGGGCCCCGCGGCAGCTCCTCCTGCCCCTGGCTTCCTCTCCCTGAATTATTCATCACCAGGATGTCATTCTCTCCCTTCTGTTAGTCCAGCCGAACCCTCAGAGACAATTTCCATCTTCAGTTGTCCCGGCCCTTGGTGTGTGATTGGTCCTGTGTCTGATGTCCTGAGAGCCTGACTGTGGGCTCACTTTCTGTCTCTGCCCTCTCCAAGCCTTGTCAAGTCTCTCGATCCTTAGTTCCCTAGTACAGATCCTGGCATCCTGGGATCCTTTAGATCCTGGAGGAAGTACAGAGCCTGGCTTAGGAGTCAGTGGCTCATTGACAGGGACCAGAAAAATCTCCCCGGACTGCTTGGAAGAGTGGGGATTGGCCCAGCCTGGTGTGCTGTCCTAGGGTGACCAACTGTTTCAGGTCGCATGGGAGGGCTTGGACAAGACAGCCTCCAGCAAATCAAAACAGCCAATTACTCTGGCTATGGGACTATCTGCTTCCAGCTAGGAATCATGCTTGTCTGATGCTGATGGTATGCTAGCCACTTGGCATGCATGATTTCATTTATATTTTGGAACAATCGCATAAGTCTGTATCGTGTTCATATATTCATTCTATAATACAGAAAGCCAAGACTTAGTTTTTAAAAGCCTAACCTAGACACAGAAGCAGTAGTGGTAATGAGGTTCACAGCAGCTGGATGCCTCTAAGGGCTAGCTTGTGATGAGGCTGGCTTCTACACCATGGCCATGGAGATATGGGATAGTTGTGACATTTGAACTTTATACTTGGCTGAGGCTCACAGCGTGGAGCATAGAGCCAGTGAGTGCACACTGTCGTTATAGACTCAAGAGGGTCTCTCTCCAGCATGGGTTGCATTGATCTGCCTATCAGGCCTCCTGTATTCTGCCCCCTGGATACACTGGAGTCCCAGGAGACAGGCTTCCACAGGGCAAGGTCAACTGCAGATTCGAACTGTGAGCTGAATGTGGGATCATTGTGTATGATTCTCACCCATGGGGGTCCAAACTATGCATGACCATCTTATGAATAAAGGTTTCCAGATTAGCTATGTCTAGCCCCTTCTAGTGGCATTGTTTGTAAGTGGCTGAGGGCTTGTAAGATCCATGCCACATCCCACCCCTATCTTGGGGATATAGAGGTCTCTAAGCTTATAGCAACCACCTCCCCATAGGTCTCTGCATCTCTTTCTCCCTCCCTGCTTCTTCAGCTACACTGAGGTTATTGGGCAAAAAGTCTAACTTCAGGTCTGAGCTGTCATTCCCCCTTGCAAAGGGGACAGACTTATGCTAGGTATTACATTAGCTCTCATTTAATTAAATGGTATCCCAACCGAATGGAATCATTATACTCAGTTTGTAGTTCAGGGAAGTGAGGTGCTGAAGGTGAAGGAATCATTCTTGTACCTAGCAAAAAGCATCCTGAAGATCAGGAATCAGATAGCCTGATCCCTTAGACCTTGTGCCTAGATTTTCATTCTCTAAAGCATAGTTACTCCCAACCTCCAGTTCCCCAGCCTCCTTCATCTCCCTGAAGAGTGATTGACTTGTAGTAAAGTCTGCAGAGACTAGAGGCGATGGACTGAAGCTGGGGCTTCATGGGATCTTGGGCTAGGATCTGTGGGTCTATCTGAGCCTTCACGTGTAAAAAGGGTTCACAAGGTCCTCATGTCATAGCCCCCTTGGGATGGCTACACATGGATCTCAGAATTGGGCTTGGCATATGCCAGGGGATTAATCAATAGCCATGATCATGGTTATTTTGTGATTCCTGATCATCCGACAGGTATCTGTCCAATGTTGAACACTGTGTGCTGTGTAGGCTTGTCCCCCTTGTCTCACACTTGAGTTTCCCACTAGCTCCATAGGTCTGACTGTCAAGGAGCCAGTTGTTCATGGGATCCTAAGGTCAACCAACACTCTACTGTTCACTGCTTCCATTCTGTGAAATCAATAGTTATTGATTGGACTTGGAGTCTGTGCAGGTCTTGGGAGGCTGCCCTTGAGGCCGATTCAACCTCTCACCAACCTGGGTGGAGTAGCTAAGACAGTGTCTCCCTGTGAATGGACCCTGGGTCAGCAGCCAGAATGTCACCCAGGGAATCTGTTAGAAATGAAAACTCCCAGGCCCCACCTGTTCCTTCCCCAACCAGACATTCTATGGGTGGGAGCTGGGAATCTACTGTCTCAGGTTCTCCAGATCACACAGAGGCAGCTAAAGTTTGAGAAGGGAGGGAGAACAGAAAGGAGCAGGTAAAAATGTGGAAGCACAAGATAGGGAAGAGAATGTGAGCTAATGCTTTGGAAGGGGGAGCTGAGTCCGGGCTAGTTCAAATGACACCGTTGACCCACAAGTCAGAGGTTCTCCTGATCCTGATGGATGGAGTGCTGCCTCTGAAGGAGTGGGGGCTCCTTTCCATCTTTCTTTGCCTCTCTTCTATGCAAGGATCTAATCCAGTTAGCATCTGGTGGGCCTGGGGATATTTGAGAGGGTCAGGAGAGATGAGACCTGTCCTCACTCTATAGCTGGCTGCTGGGATGGTATGTCCCCCACTACTGGACTCTTGCCAGGCCTCCGGCCTCTGCAGTCTTTTAAATGAATCAGGCTGCGAAGGCCAAAGCTCCTGGGAGGAACAGGGCAGGCAGAGCGGAGTTATGAAGACAGCTTACCATGGACTGGAGGAGACAGCCTTGGGGGGAAAAAAATATCAAACAAACTCTGATAGCTTTCCGCACAAGCCACTCTTGAGCTGAGAACTCCTGCCAAAGAGACCAGCTGGATGTATATGCAAAATGATTCTATGTGCTGGGCTCTAAGACAGGAGAAGATTCTTATCCCTAGCTTGCTCAGTAAGTACACCATAGCCAGCCCTTTTACTGTCCCTTGATCTCTCAGCACCTGGAGATCATCTTAGCCCCTCGCCCAAAGCCAGCTGGTTTCTTCGCACTTTCCTGACACAGGCTACATGAGCAAGCTTTAGTGCTCTGGGCTCAACCTCACTGAACTGACCTTTTCCTGGTGAGGAACCCACACTTTCTCCTATACATCCTGTTCTAGGGCCTGACGTCACCTGAGGGTCTGTTACCTCTCATGTCACCTGAGAAGCCATCCTAGGTTTTGTCCTTGCCTGGCGACCCGTGGCCTTCACTGTCTCTGGAGCTTTCCTGTCCTTTACAAAGTTGTTTTCTCTTAGAAGATGACTCTTGTAAGCGTGTGGGAAGGAGTGCTTGGGTCTCTTCTGCTCTTCTACTGTTCCTAGACTAGATGCTCCCTGTCTCTAGACCAATTTCTCCATTCCAGTATCTGTCGCCATCAATTTCGTACAAGCCAGGGTACGAGAGAGCCTGTCCAAATCCAGCCTCATAGGCTTCTGTCATCACTTTATTACTAATGCCATCTGTGAGTCACATTCTTATATCTGTGACTGGGTACCTTGGAGATACCACCTGTCCTGTCCTACACCCCCAATTCCCTAACATAGACAAGCAAGTTCACCCACCATCTACCCATATACACACCACCTGAGTCATGGAAACTCAGAGCGTATCCTGAATCCTGAAAAGTGAGTTCCTCGGGGTAAAGTGAAGAGTGGCCAGAGCACGGGCCTCTGTCTGAGGCCCCTGGGGAACCACGCCTCTTTCTGTTGTCTTGATGCAGAGGAAGCACCAACTTGCTTTTTTTTTTTTTTTTTTTTTTTTTTTTTTTTTTTTTTTTTTTACCTGCAGTGCTAAATTGGATAAACCCCCTGGGTCTGAGTCATTTTTGATAAGCATAAAGAGAGTTCAGAAATTCAGAGTACTGTTATTAAAAACTTGAAGAAGTGGAGCTTAGAGGAGGAGGCATTTCTCAGGGAGGCGTTGGATGGGGCCGATTCATCGTCTGTCGTGATTCGGAGAAGATTCTGAGAGTTTTGCCTTGAGTTCCACAGTCTTTAGTGAGCCCATGCCATATAGCCTTAACCTTTTCAAGGAATTTCACTCATTGGAGCTCATAACTATTTTCTAGCTTCCCAAACTATGTAAGGCCTGGTGTCATCTTCCCTGTGTCTTATGACCTCTGACACCTGACACTTGATGCTCCTATGGCTCTTCCCCTCATGTACCCTCTACCTCGTGGGATGCCACAGGGATGCCCTTCTCAGCACATTGATCTCTCTGTCATGTCTCCTCGTCTCAGATGCCCCCTTTCCCTGCACTTAGTGCCTGAATTTGAACTCTCACTTCTGTGAGTGGTGTTTCCGAGAACATGAGGAAAGCACCTTTCGGCACGGTCGGCTGCTCGGGAGCCGATATTGTCAAATGCAGTCCCTGAAACATGTCCTGAACTGAACTCTCCGCCTTCCTTCTCCAATAGCTCTTGCTTACCCCCTCACTCTGCTCAAAATAGTTTCTCTCAGACTTGGCAATTAAGATGTTAATCTACTATCTCTATTTTCTTCTCTTCCAAAAATCTGATTAGCAAGTTCCTGAATTTCTACATATATTTTTTTTTTCTCATTCATTGACCTCTTGTTTGCTGGGCCCCTCACAGTCATAACAACTTGCTCCTGCCAAGTCTTCTTTGCGTTCATTTAGATGTACTTCCTGCCAGGCTCATCTTTCTGTTATCCGTCCAGGATCATGTCACAGTGATGCCTGATACTATTCTAGTACAGGGGCTGGAGAGATGCTCAGTGCCTAAGAACCCACTCCTCTTGCAGAGGATCCATGCTCAGTTCCCAGCAGCTAGCGTGGGCAGTCCACAAGTGCCCAACTCCTGTTCTGGGGGATCCGATGCCTCAGCAGATACCTTCACATACACGGAACACATAAACTCATGCAGGCACACAACGTAGATGTAAAATAAAAAATTCCTAAAAAATATTCTAATATAAATGCCAGCTTCTCTCACCCCCAGTTGGAAGGTGTCTGCTGAGTGTAAGATTTGGCCTACGCTGTGAATCAGGCCTGGGTAAGCTCTGACTCTGGCATCCCATGGAGAGTAAAGAACCCTCCGTAAACAAGATTTCTCTGAGTTACTCAAGTGTACTCAAGCTTCCTTTTACTAGCTATTACTTCCTTATTTGGCTACTTGGGTACACGGCTTTTAAATTTTCTGTTTACAAATTAATTTCTAAAGAAGAACTAACTTGGGAATCTAAAAATGCAATGAAAACATTAGAAATTTAGAATACATCAACATATATGGTCCCAGGGACCAAAGCTGTAATCAGATGTCAAGTAGCTCAGTGAGTTCACTGACACCTTCATAGGAAGAAGATTGCTACTGGCCATTGGAGGCCATCAGAGGCCATCAGAGGTCATCAGAGGCCATCGGAGGCCATCAGAGGCCATCATCTCTCTTCTACATTGTGACAGTAACGGAGGCCATCATCTCTCTCCTACATTGTGACAGTAATGGTGAGCATAAGGCACTCAGCTCTGCTTTCTTTTTATTTTTTTCCCTTGAAATTCACAGTGATGGTGCAGCTCCAGTTGCCAATAGAGTATGATCAGAAGTGCTTGATGTGGTTTCCCACCCCTCCACTGCCCCTTGCTTTTTCCTCTTTAGCCCCGTGTGATTATCTTTGTCTTTACTCTCCTTGACTTCTCCTGATAGCAAGTAGCATCCTTTGGAAGCTATGTGTTAGAGATGAAAAGTTCCTGACATTTGTCTTCCCCCCGGGACACAATCTAGGTCTAACTTTTAATCTACTAAAATCTAGGGGTCTGCTTGTTATTGCTGCTGAATACATACTACCAAGTATGTAACTTCTCTCTCTGGTGGGCAGAAATTCTGAAATGTGTCTCCAAAAAGCTGTACTTTCACATCCGAGACAGACTAGAGGTAACCAAATCTAAGCCACAGAAGTGGGAGTTCAGCATGGTAATTGATTGACATTAATGAGTCTTTATTCTATGCCTTTTAATGTTTATTTTCCTTTCAACAGGCTAAAGTGTGTGGGGGTGAAGAAGCTGGGTAATTGGACTCACCCTGGTGTACCGGGTGCTTTGAGCAAAGGACTATCTGCTAAGTAGTCATCTGGGATACCCTGATGCTAGCTTGCACTCTGAACACCATATATACCTTGAAGAAGTTACACAGCTGAATTGGAGAAACTGTGGGCCTGGCTATTGGAGGCATCAGATGGCTGCTGGGGATATCAGCTACCTTGGGCTTGAGTTCTATAATACTACTGTCAGTAGTTGAGGCTTCTGACATGATCAGCCTTAATGCTAGGACACTTATTGCTGTGATACTGAGGGTCCATGAACCAGAGGCTAATTAAAGAATGGAATAGTAGAAGGCACCCTGTTGTTGCTTGCTGTCTTCTGCTGGACCTCCACTTCTGATGAAAGATGAGAATCACAATTGTTGCCAAGTGCTGGGAGCCCCACCCAATGAGTCTCTGACTTGAGTTCCTACAGTAGAATTTGTTGGCTTTGAAAGCCTGGAGCAATAAGTCTCTAGCTCTTAGGGACTAGGGCTATAAGGGTTTCAGTCCACCAAGTTTGGATCCATCAACCCAGCCTATAGGCTATGGGCATTCAAGGGCCTGGGATGGCCAACAGTGGAATTTCTCATCTAGTCTTCTATACAGGCAAACAAAAGTCCAGCTAGCTGACTAGCAATAAATCCAAACATGTACAAGCATGATATGTCACTCTCATGATTATATGTCAGGTTGACCTTACAATGGAGCGATTACCTGGTAGACTAAGTATTGTCACAAGAGCCCTCAAAGGCAGAGAGCTTTCCCAGCAATTGATAGAGGGGAAGCCAGAGACTCAAAGCAGGAGATGGGCTCCATGTGTGGTGTGTGGTTGGCTTGAAGAGGAAGGGACCATGTAGGCAGGACTGTGAAATCTTCCAGTGGTTGGGTGAAATTCCTGGCTAATGGTCTGCAGTAACATTAGGAGTCCAGGCCCAGAGCTGGAACAAGCTGGATTCTGCCAACAACCTCAATGAGTGTGGAAGAGAATTCCTTCTCCAGCTTTAGATGAAAGCTCAGCCTGGCTGATGCTTTGATCTCTGCCTGCCCCTTCTGGAGTTTTGACCTATACAAACAACATGGCCACTGTTTTAAGCCACTGGGCCATGGTGCGTTGCTACGAAGCAGAAGGAAACAGGTAGAGCCAACTTTAAGGAGCTCTGAGCTGAAATCTAAGAGCTGAGGTTGGGATCTAAGAGGTCATCATCTCTGTGCTCCCTACAACCTCAGCGTGGGGCCAGGCTTAGGCTTTTGTTGTTGTTGTTGAGTGGACAAGTGATTTGGTGTGAGAACCACTAGGGCTGTTTGCCATTGGGCCTTGCCCCTTCTTTTTCAATTCTGTTGTGTTTGACTTTATCCAACTCTGCCAGTGCGGCACAAAATTGGTGCTAGAGGCATCGTAAAGGAATACAAGGCTGGATCCCAGTACATTTTAAAAAACAAGTGATGGGTCAGATTTAGCATAGATCATTGGAGGGGTGTGTGTGTGTGTGTGTGTGTGTGTGTGTGTGTGTGAATGATATTGGTGTACATGTATATTTGTGGATATATATCTCCATAAGTGTGTGTATGGAGGTCAGAGACTGATATTACGTTTCTCCCTCAGTCTCTTTCCACCTTAGTTTTTGAGAGAAGAGTTCTCACTGAATGTGGAGCTTGTTGATTAGTTAGAATGGCTGACTAGCTAGACTCTGGGGTCCTCCAATCTCTACCTCCCAGTGCTAGGGTTTCAGGGCTTACTCTTCATGCTCAGTCTTTCAGATGGGTGCCTAGGATCTGGATTTGGGTCTCGAGGGTTGTGCAGGAATCATGTTACCCACTGACCCAACTCCCCAGCCTCTATTGCAAATATGTAGTCTGATACTTCCATCCCAAGATGTGGAATCTTGGGTATATAACCACATGATTTAAAAAAAAAAATTATTTTGTGGCCTGAAATAGTTTTTACTCTAAGAAGTACTTGGTTGGTCAGGCTCGAGAGCCAATGTAAGTCATTCCAGAACATGTGGAGCTTCATGGTTTTAGGGAGATGGATCCCATAAAAAAGATCTCATATCCTTTGGCTTGCAGGAATTCTTCCATCAATACTCTCTCACCTGCCTCGTCCCTCTTTCAACGAGGCTGGCCTGGATCTATGGCCTGGCAGAAGGACCCAGTTTGCAGCCATTTGCAGGGTGGGAGGTCTGCTCAGACAGCTCCAGCTGAGCCTCCTGCCCCGTGCTTAAAGCCTAAGTGTGTCCCCAGCCAGCTCCCAGCAGAACTGGTACATTGCTTATGGGCCTGCCTGCCCATCCTTCATGAATTTTTATTAAACAAAACTGTAAGCAGATTGATTTTGTCCTCTTTTATTGCATTTTTATTTAATTCCCTTCTATGGTGGAGGCTCCATCATGTTACCGCAGAGTAAATCACTCCAGGGCATCAGGCCAAAGCCGAGGAGAGGGCAGGAGCTGGCTTCCCAAGAGCACACTTACTGCATAAGGACCTTTATTAGCAGGCAGTCATTGATTTTTTTTTTCAGGTCATAGCCTCTTCACCATCCTTTAAATAAGAGAGAATCACAAACTTAGTGTGGAGTGGAGGCTCTGGGCCTGGGGTCTTGGGGTGTTGGTATGTGTCCAGGTCTGATGATCTCTGTACCATCCACAGCCAGTACACAGCACCTACTGTGTGTTGAGCACTGCTGTGTAACAAGTTGACAGGGGAATCATTTGAGTGGTAGATATGGGTGGGGAGACAATTAAGTACAGGAGCAAATAGTTTAACTACTAAACTATTAAACAAGAATATGTATGTATAACATATATATACATATATTAAACCACTTGTTTAATATATATTATACATATAATAAATAATATATAAATATATATTATATATACATGTATGTGTGTATGTATATATACATACATATATATGTACATATATATATATGTGTGTGTATGTATGTGTGTATGTGTTACACAAATCCAGACTGGTTGTATGTGGTTTGGCCTCAGATTTTTTCTGTACAAATGAAGACCCTCATCATTACAATCCAAATCTTTTCCTCCTTTGGAAGCTCTGAATTTACTTTACAGAATAAGGATGGTGAGATTTTCTTCTCAGGAACTGAAAGGCCTCTGAAGCAGTGTGGAGGATGGAGTCAATTCTGGTGGATCCAGATGGGAATACACAGCTATTGGGAATTGTAGTTTTGAGGACTGTGGAGGAGCAGGATCCATGTGGTCACTGACCTGGAGGGAAATACTATGGAAAGGTCCAAACTTCAGCTCCTGATCTGGAGGGGAGTGGAAACAGGACCCACTCCCTATTACAGAGGGTCATTTCAGTCTGTGGCAGAATGTGACCTGGAGAAAAGCTAGACTCTAGGACGTCAGTGAGAAGGGAACTGCCATGGTCTAGTCACAAGGCAAGGAGACTGAAGGCAAGAAAGGAAGCGGTAATCACAGCACTTGGAAAAGATGGAAATCAAGAAGCCAGTAGGTAGTTGTAAGTGGCTCTGAGGTATTTTTTGATTTTGGCGTTTCTTTTCCTGCTGCAGAAAGACATTAGGGGAAAGCAAGTTTAGGCAAAGGGGGGTGGGGGTGGGGGCGGGGAGGAGAGCTGTGTCTCTTGCTTAAGAAGTAGAAGAACTATTTATCTACTATTTGGGGAGTGGAGACAAACGGGAGAGAAGATGGGAGCAGCGGCACCCTCTTGAGTCCTGGCTACCACATCCTCGTGTGAAGTAGTCCATATCTTTACTATTTCCTTCTAGGTTGATGAAATAGATGGATCAGGCTACTCAGTGGGCTTTAAAAATATGATTCCTAATAGCTGTGTACTCCCATCTGGTTACACCAGAATTGATCCCAGCGTCCACCTATTGTTGGGCTTTTCTGTGATTTACAGCTCCTCTTTACTATAAATAATGCCGCAGTGAACATCCTACTCTCTGCTTTTTGGTCTGCAACTCTGATAAATTTCTAAAGTGAAATTATTGAGTTAAAGGTTATAATTTTTTAAAGGCTCCTAATTCATATTGTCCGATGCTCCCCAGACATTTACTGATAGAGTGGGCACACATACTCATTTCGCAGCACATACATCAAGGCTGTGGGGTTATTTTTATTTTTTTAACCTTTGCCAGTCACACAGTGGGAGAGAAAAGCGGGGCACATCACCACTTCCTTTCTAATTTGTTTTTGTTTTTTGTTTTTTTTAATTACGGATACTTTCTTAGTAAATAGTAATGTCTTATTGGCCATTTTATAGAGTTTGAAAAGTAATTTTTGTTACATGTGATGCATGTGCCTGTGTGTGAGTGCACACATGCAGGTACCTACCAAGGCTACAGACATCAGATTCCCTGCAGCTGGACTTGCAGGCAGTGGTGAGCTGCCCATCGTGGATGCTGGGAACCAAACTCTGGTCCTCCAGAAGAGCAGAGACTGCTGAGCCATCTCTCCAGCCATTTTGAAATTTCTTTGCCTTTGGGTCCTTCTGTATTTCTGTTACTCAAAATCTGGCTTTCATGGCAGTGCTTTCCAGAAAGCTTTGTCACCCCAATTTCTCACTCCCCTTCTGAGTTTTCTATGGCATTTTTTTGACATGTAGAATTTCTGGTATTTCATGCAGGACTTGCTATCAATCTTCTTGCTTCCTTCCCGCTTTCTGTTATACTGTGAAAATTCCTCCCGGCACACCATCGGGCTAGTATTTATCTATGCTTTCTTTTAATTTCCTCCGTTTGTTCCCTCACCTCAGGGATCAGACTGCAGGGTCCATGATCCATGCCTGTGGAATTCAAGGGGCCTAGATTTGGATCTGGCTGTCTGCATTTACTGTGTGATCTAGATAAGTTGCCTAACCTTTCTGAGTGCATCCCTCACATCCAAGGTGGGGTGAGGACTTGCAGGCCATCGGAAATGCTCCTTGGCTGATTCAGATACTGATGTTGAGGATTACCTTGTTAGGTCTGGAGTAAGCATTCACAGTTTTGATTTCACGAAGGTGGAGATCTCATGCTGTTTATCTTCACGTCACATGTATAGCTCTGGGCATGTCTTAAATGTACTCAGTGAGCATTGCTGAAGCAAGAGACATATGAAATGACATGAACAGAGTCCATTTTGTCAGTTTCAAAATCCAAAATGGCCGAAGTACCTGCTTCTGAGAATCTACTTTGGTGTTTGGAATCCTGCAGGATTCCAACAAACTGTGTGTCTTGAATACGTAGCAAAGAAAAACAAGCTGAAGACAAGAGGGCATTGTTCTTTCATTAGCGGTGGCTCACCACTCATGGTGATGTGTCTGGTCAGTCACCTCTGACCCCTGACCTCTGGCCTTCACCCAGGCCTACATACAGGTCATTGCACCACTCGCTTGAGTCTGTGTGTAGAGATTTAAACAGCTGATAGGCCCGCTGAGGTCATTCGCTTGCCTCGACTTCCAGCATTTGTGTTATAGCTGCCAAACACTGTTTTCTAAAGGAATGTGATCCTGGAGTGTGTACTGCCAGACTGAAGTGGAGGTGCTGTGACTGACAGGTGGGGTCAAGGGGCCAGACGCCCTCTGCTGGGGGGGCTTTGCAGGTGCCATTCTTCAGGCCTGACTGCAATTCCATCTTTCCCTGTCCCCAAGTTGTAGGTATTACTTTATGTCCTTCACATTGAACACCTCTTCTAGGAAGCCTGCTCAGCCAGCTCAGTCTCCTGTGTACTGACCACCTTGGATCCCTGTGACAGCACAAACCTTTGCTAACCTCAGTAAATTGACATCTACTCATATATTCATGTTCCCTATTAGACTATAAGCAACGCTGGGAGACAGCCGTGATGGGTTTACTCACAGCGACATCCTGAGCACACTGACTTCAGATGCCCCCCTTCAGTGCAAATGCAAGTGACGTCATCCTTCCTTTCCTCATGGGGAACAGGTTTGGACTGTGTCCGGCATGAACTGTCTACTCTCTGGGTACCCGAAATTCATCTGGGAAGAAGACAGATAGGATGCGAACCTAGTCAGAGTGACTGACACCATTCATTTCAAAGGTGATAAAAGTATTTTACACTTTGGGCGTTGACTGATTTGCCAGGGGATAAAGTTCCCCAATTGAAAGACAGTGGCCAGGACAGTGCCAGCACATGTTCTTAGTGATGCTGCCACCAGCAGCAGAGAGTGGGACGTGGGTCCTGGCTGAATGTAGCTTCAGGGTAGGAGAGCATTTGTGAGTTTTGAACACCTTGTTGGAAGGGAAATTTCATCATCCTGGTGAGGACTAGATAGGGAGTCTGTGCCTCCCCACATTGCCCACTTACATGTCTTCTGGGGCTCGCTTTAAAGGGGAGAAGGGGTGGAGGTAGGGTGGGAGGTGAAGTGAGAGGGGAAGACTGGAGGAGAGGAGGGAGGGGAGGCTGCGTGTGATCAGGATGTAAATACATAACTCAGTCAATGAAGTAAAGGCAGTGACCACCTTGAGTGTGGGGAGGCGGGGCAGAAATAGAGTACAGAGTCGTGTTCTGAGTGAGCCCAACAGAACTGGCTTTCAGAATCAGCCACCCCTTGCTCCTGTGCTGTGGCTGCCAAGGGAAAGCTGGGGAGAAAATATTCCCATTTGTGACACTGCAGGGCACTGGGAAGAAAATCCAGCCCTTCCTCATGACCTATGAGGTTGCAATGATTTGGGCCCCACCCCAGCCTGTCTTCATTCTGTCCCATGCCCTGCCCTGTCAAGCTCAGAGTCTCTAGTAAAGGAGGGAGACCCTCCTTGTCGCTGTGAGCATTGTAGCTGGAGAGTCGGCAGGCACCGCACTAGATACCCACGTGAGCTTTCTCTCCAGTCATTTTGTCTAGAAGTATCCGGGCCAACGCTTGTATCTGCACTGGCCCGGATGCTGGCTCTGGCGGGGCTACCCTGGAACCCATTCCCAAGGCTGCTGATGGGAAGCAAACCCCAGCAGACCTCTTGCAGGCCTACCTCCTTTGCTGTGCCAGGCTGCTAGTGCCAGCTGAGGAGGAGGCTCCCTCCTGTCTCTGCTTGTTTCCCTTGATTGTTATGTAATGTTCGGCAGCAGGAGGTAAATTCCTCTCCAATTTCCAGGCCCTTTACAGTGAGTGAACCCCACCGTGGGGAGCCACTGTGATTGAGCTCAGCAGCCAGGTCCCATGCTGAGTGTCATAAATCAGGCCATTACCAGCTCCTCGTGGCAGATGCCACTGCCAAGAACCTGCCCATTCCTCTAGCCTTGAGATCTAACCCTGAGACCCGGAGCCTCCTCTGCACATAGTTACACCAGGATAGGCAAATACACTGGGGTTGGGGGAGGGGGAGAAAGACTCTTCATGCTTTCCAAGCTGGAAATTGCTGGGAATCTTATTTTTAAGTCCTTGCCAAAGCATCTCAAACCCTGATGTCCAACAGCGTCATATGTAAGGGACTCCCTCTATGTCCTGAATTTGCAGGCCTGGTGGCCTTTTCATGTAAGAACTTTTAGGTAACTTATTAAGTCCACAGTTCCCAGATTGGTCCCCAGAGATGCCGGCACAGTAGGTCTTGTTTGGGACACGAGAATTGAAGTTTTTACAAGGTCCCAGATGATTCCGATGTGGGTGGTTCCTGGACTACCTTCTGAGAAGTGCAGTGTTGAGATCAGCTGCATCCCTAAAGTGATGCCCGTAAAATGGATGCCTATAAATTCAATCCTTCTTTCCCATTTCCTTCTATCATTTTGCTGAAGACGTGCTTCCCTGGGGAAGAAGATGTGGGCTTCAAAAATCAATGGCAATCATGCTGAAGAATGAAGCAAATCTTTGACTATGACATATTTAAAGGCCAATAATAATGCTAATAACTGGGGGGATGGCCCCATAGCAGGTTGCTCCACAGTCACTTAATATGTGATGCAGAGCAGTCTGTCCTTGTCTCTCTCACAGTTCTGTCTCTACACCTTAGAGTGACCATGTGCTCTGTTTGCAGGATGTATAGACAGTAACCAGGGCAATTTTCAATAGTCCTCCTTTGACACTCAAAGTCCCCAGTTTAGATGCTTAATTACTGTTTTCTCAATTACCCACTGGGTGCTCCTCTGAGACCGGACAATTTTCTCCCACAGATATCTGACCTGTGGGTGCTTGGGAGGGAATATTGAGCTGGCTCTGCTTCTGACTTACACAATTAGTTCTGTGGACTAGAATGAGTGGCATAAAGACCCCTTAAGGAAAAGGGACATGTGATGTTTCCTTCGACTTGCCAACTTATTACAGTCTGGAGTCACCTGGGAAGGGAATATCAATGGGAGACTATCTAGATTAGGTTGACCAGCAGGCACATCTGTGAGGGATTGCCTTGTTTCTGTTCATTGAGATAAGAAGACCTAGGGCTGGAAAGATGGCTCAGTGGTTAAGAGCACTGACTACTCTTCCAGAAGACCATGATTCAACTCCTAGCACCCACATGGCAGCTCTGTAAATCCAGTTCCAGAGAATCTGACACTCTCACACAGATATATGGACTGACGTACGTGTAAAGCAAAACACCAATGCATATGAAATTAAAAAAAAGAGAGAGAGAGAAAGACCCACCCATTGTGAGTGGTTGAGTTTCCCTGGGTAGAGGATGCCTGATTGTATAAGAGCAGGGGTGGTTAAGGAGCAGAGTACTAAGTATGCATGCATCAATTCATGTATTAATTCATGTGTTAATTCACTGCTCTTTATTCTTGACTGCAGATGTGATGTGATCAGTTGCTTTAGACTCCGGATGCCTTGACTTCTTCAAAATGACGTGGAAATGCACTCTGAATTATTTCTTTCTTCCATAAGTTGTATTTGGGTGTTTCATCACAGCAACAGGAAAGGAAACTGAGGCAGATGGTATCTCAGTTGCTGACCAGAAAAGCGGGGACAAAGAAATTTGGGTCCCTGGCAAACCTTTGATGCCTGGCTTTAGGTATCTGAGTTATAACTGCATTTCCTCTCAATTATTAAAATAAAACATAAGAAATTCTAAGAGATACATGACTTTGTGCAATTTAGTCACATGGACCCTTGATGGCTAGTGTTGGTTGTTAATTTGATAAACTTGGGAATAGGAAACCACAGATTGGCCTGTGGGAATGTCTGCAGGTCACTTCTTTAATTGCTCAGTAATATAGGAGGGCCCAGCCCACTCTTGGCAATGCCATTTCTAGGCAAGCAGCCTGGGATGTATAAGAAAGCTGCTGAGCAGACCCATGAAAGGATGCCAGTGAGCAGCATTCCTCTGTGGATTTCACCTAAAGCTCCTGCCTTGAGTTCTTGCCTTGGTTTCCTTCAGTGATTGATTACAACTTGGAAGATGAAAGAGACCATTTCCTCAAATTGCTTTTGATCATGACAGAAACCAAACAACAGACTCTCACTCTCTTCATCTGGAAAATGGGCATAAAAATCTCCAACTTGACAGAGAACAGGTGAGGATATTTGTATGCAGAAGCGCTTAATACTTACAATAAATGGTGATAATTGGTAGACCCACCATGACAATTGTTACACTGTGTCCATTGTGCGCCACAAGGAAGGAGAGGGAAAACACAGTGACTCATGAAACAACAGAATCTTTTATTGTTCCCACCACATAAGCAGAATCACTGACTGATCAGGGCCACAGACAAGGACTCCAGGGCCCTGTTTCTCCTGGCAGAGCTGAGTAGAGGCTAAAGCAGGGTCTATAAGCATATAATAACCAGCAGGCATCTGTGCCAAGTTACAGTTCTAATTCTCACCAATCAGAACTCAGGGCTTAGGGTCTTTCCCAAGTGTTCCATTATTGTCAACTGACATTGAATGTAAGTGGTTTTCTCCAACCAACCAAATTCATTTGTTCTTTCTGTTGTTAGGTACAGGCATTATGTTTTGGGGAACTATTGTTGCTCAGAGAGGGGGTTGGTAACAGGTATGTTTGGGGGGAACTATTCTTGCTTGGAGAGAGAGTTGGTCAGTTTAGGTAAAATGGAGTCCAAAGTCAAAATGGCAGTATTTAAGACAAGTTTCTTTTATCTGCTCCCAACAGTAGTGATTGTTAAAAAAAAAAGCATGACTTACTTAAAGTGTTTCAGAACATATTTATGCTTATTTTGGCAACATTTCTCTGCCAATCCTTCATCAGTACCCCTCCTCCGCACCCTGGAACTTTCTGCTATTAAGAAAGCTAAGAGGTATCCCTGAAAATGAAAAAAAACAAGTTGTGGGTTGGATGTAAAATGTGTCCCCACAAGTACGTGCATTTGAACACCCGGCTCCACACAAGCTGGAATCGGGAATGGGACTTATCTGGAGGAAGGGAGAAGAAGAGGTGGGAAGAGAGTGAGGTGTATGGCCCATCTTGCTTCCCGTACTGCCTGTGTTTGCTGGTCTGTGGACCGCTAAGCAAGCAGCGTCATGCTCCTGTGCTTTCATGCCATGATAGACTCTATCTTCAAAGTGTGAGCCAGAATAAATTCATCCCCCCTTGAGCTGTTTCTTGTTAGTATTTGGTCACAGTGATGAGTGAAGTAGCTAATACAGAAGTCTAAGAATAGCCACGGGAAAGGCGGCATTTGGTGCAGCCTGACATTTTTTTGAGCCTGACCTTTTCAAGGTAGTGGAGAGTTTACCCTTCACTGGTTTTAGTGTTATACAGGAGGTCCCTGAGTACATTTCGGGAATCCTAAATTCATCAAGGCCTTGGGTGTATCTAGTACTGCAAATGGATGGATGGGAAGCGAAAAAGGTCAGGCATGTGAGCGCAGGATACCCACCCATGTTTCTGAGACACCTGTGAGATCCTGCATGTTCCACACATGAGTTGAGAGCCTGTTTGCACATGCAGAGTATAAAGCCAGGGCAGAGATGCTGGGTTGTGGGGGAACTGGTGACCAGAAGGTGAGGCTGCACACTTCAGTAGAGGACATCAATGGAAAACCCCAGAAGAGACCAGTCACACCTGGGTGTATGGTGACAGATTGCTCAGGAGGCAGACCTTTTGGGAAGGAGACAGGGTATAAGGTAGGGATGGGGGAGTGTCAAGGGAGTCAATCTGTTTGAGTGGGTGGGCTGTCTCAGGGAATTTGAATTTTACCTAGGCAAGCACGTGGAATGAGGTTTTATTTACATACTCATTTTATTATTTGAACTTTGAAAATCTTTATCACAGTACTGTAGGGAACAAAATTGCAAGTACTGATACGTTTAATGAAAGCTAGGCAAGTAGCTATGTAAATGTTGGTGAAACCCATTACTATAATGTGGGCTATGTCACCATCAAGTGACTCAGACAGACTCACTGTTATACTTTGGATCTTGAATGTCTTCTTAAGGTCTGCATACTCAAGATTTGGTCCCCAGAGTGGAGCTCTAGGGAGCAAGAAGAATTTTTGAGAGGTGGATCTTGTGGGTGTCTTTAAGTGACTGGGGCTACATCCTTGAAAGTAACTGTGGGATCCCGAGCCCTTGCTTTTTCTCATCATGAGGTGGTCTTTGATCCATGCTTCTTTCATGATGTGTTATCTCACCAGAGGCTGAAAAGCAACTGGGCCACTCAGCCATGCACTAGACCCTTCAAAATTGTGTGCCAAAAGCCAACTTTTCCCCTTTGCAAGTTAAACATCTCAGATATTTTGTCACAGCGTTGGAAACCTAGCCTACTTACATATTGCAAATTAATTAAAGAAGTGCCCTGGAGCTCTGATTGGCAGGAGAGAAGTCTATTCACAGCAGCTTCAGCAAGAAGAAAGAATATGGAGTATCTTAAGCCCAGCCTTAGGGGCAAGCAGCACCTGAATTAGGGATTCTAGGGCAGGTGAGAGAAGGAAATACTCCTGGGAAAGGGGATGAAGGAAACAGAACAAGGTAGAAAGGAATCCAGAAAGCATGAGGTCTTCAGGTGGAGATTAAGCTCCTGACTGATCCCGCAGGGAGCTCTGATATATAAATGGTGCCATAGAATTGATGTCACCTTGAGACAAAAAAGCAGGCCTTCCAGACAGAAGCCAGGGAACAGGTGCACCGTTTTGGCTGAGGGGAACAAGGTACCAGCAGCATCAACTATCTAAATATAATGCATCTTCATATATGTATGGGGGGGGCGGAGGGTGTAATGAAGAAGGCTAAGAAAAGTCCCAAATTGCATCTGGGCTCTGAGAAGCCATCAGAATCAGATGTGGATAGATAGCAGTGTGATTTCTAGGGGTGAGGGGCAGGAGCTGAGCTCAGTTTCAGGACCACGATATCCTTTAAAGACAATTTTTAAAATTTATGCATATGTTTGTGTGGCTGTATATATAAAGAGCCCAGGAGAGATTGTTAGATCCCTTGGGGCTAGAGTTAGTGGGGTTTGTGGGATGTTCAGATTGTTAAGTGGGTACTGGGATTCAAACTCTAACTTTCACGGTGATAACACAAGCACTGTTAGCCATAGAGGCTTCTTTCCAAACCCATAAGCCAATGAGTTAATCAGGGCAAAGAAAACCCCGGCAGAGTCTGGATGTTGGAGCTTGGTGAGCATCCGTGGATAGTGACGGTAAATTTTCCTGAGCACATAGGCATTTCATGTTTGGACCTCTCTTCAGACTTCCTGTCTGTTTTCTCTATTTGGGTGGTCTCAATTTTTAAGCTTCAAGATGAAGCTATAATTTTAAGTGTAGTACCTGCCTGGATTCTTTGAAGCATTCTAAGGTCTCCCTGAGCCCCTAAGAAGTCAAAAGAAGCGATAAACTTGCAGTCAGTAGTGTGGTGCCAAGTTCTAAGGACCTTCAAGGTTGTGGCTGGTGTCTATGGCAAGGACAATCAAGTGACAGCCTGTGCTTACACTATGAAATCTGACATCATTCCACCTTTTCATGTAGCCTTTAGAAGTTAGTTTTAATAGAATATTACACTTTAATAGCAAACTAAGAAATGCATTTTCTAGCCCCACCCCCTCACCTCCTGAGTTATCACCTCTCACAGCAGAACTACAGGAATCCGACCACTGTCCTCTCTGATTCTGATGTTGTTGTTCACTGTGTAGTAGTAATTGGGCTCTTTGCACTTGGCATTTGCAGGGACATCCTGGCTTCAGCATGCCAGGATTTGACAGACTGTTTGGAGCCAGGGGTTATCATTTGACACTATCCATTTTCCTGTTTAGGATTTTCATTCATAAAGAAGTTCCTGCTAGGACTTGGCAAGAAAAGAGAAGACCAGAAGAGAAGCACCTGCTGAAGCTTCTATGGCTAGGAGTGCTTTTGTTAGCATCGTGAAAGTTAGAGTTCGATGCAGATGGTTTTCTGCATCCAGAAAACCATTTTACCCACGTTCTAACTTTATTTTATTCTGGGGTTCAATCAAGGAAATTAACAAAGATCCAGGCAGTGGGGCCTCACAGTACAGGTGAGGGCAGATAGAAATGGGGGAGCCCCTATTTACTCCCATGCTGCTTTCTTATTAAACTGAACCTCTGTTCTGTGACAGAATTCTTGTGTGTTTTTGTTTTCTTTCCTCCAATTCCTAATGCAAACAGCAATCCTCAGAAAAGAACATCTATTAAATCAGGGGGATTACAATATCAATGGGAAGTTATCATGCAATAACCTTCTATTGATTTGTGTATTGCCGGTAATGAAATCAACTGGAATATTATTTATTAAACATATTGATTAGCAAGAAAATAATTTGCAGGGACAGAAGCCTGACTCTGCAGGGGATCCCACTGAGCTTTTTGTGTGCACATACCATTGTCTTCTTTTTTTTGTGGTGGGGAATTGTTGCCACGAGTGTCTACCCTACCTAACACAGAAGTAGCCCCAAGATTCTGTGTTCTCTGGGGTGTCCTTTGGGTGAAGAGAATTGTCAATCACTGAGCAAGGAAGCTGGCACTTTTACCATCAGCTCCTGCCTCTCATTGGCTGAGCTCTGTTCCTCACTCTAATTCTTCAGCTTCGTGGCATCTCTAGACCACTGTGCTTGTTGGTTAAAGGTAGCGCTCAGGCAATGTGTAGCCTCCAGTAGAGACAAGTGCTTGAGGTGCTCCCTGATAGTTGGGAACTGCCCAGTACAGCCTTGGGACAAGGCAGATATGAGAAGAAGCCAGACAGCATCTGTCACAGACATAAGATGCATCAATTCATGCTATCTTTTCAACTGTCTTTAACTTTTATCTCCTGCTTTTCAGAGCACCGAGGACTTTCTTCCACTGGGGTAGGATCTGAAATTTTTAGAGACAAATCCAAGAATGATGGACCAAATACGATGAACCACAAAGCTCTGGAGGGGAAGTAGTGAATATACCTGTGCAGTGCACCAAGAGTGTAAGAACATGAAGAATAGGGGATGAGAAAGCTGCTTTTCCAGTCAGTTTCTCTCACTGGGCAGTGGGTAATTTGGTTCCAAGCTTGGCCTCTGGGGAGAGTTCTTCTGGTCTGGTATCTTGGCTTCATTCCTCAAATTAGGAACTTAGCCATTATGACCATCAGTTTCTCCACTTGCCATGGCCTTAGTGACACTACTCGCCCTATTAGCAATTGTGAGGATTAAATGGTGTCACAGAACTTGGTTCTCAATTAGAGATTCAGTTAAAATTGATATGCATTGGAGGTAGGTAGGGCTCATGGTCCTCTACCTGGAACTGAGGAGCTATGGACAGTTGATGGCTTCTGAGGGAGGAAGAACCTGTTTTCTTTAAGGGTGTGGTCTCATGCTCCAGTAGATAATGAAAATATTATATTAAAATTAGTTTGCATATTACTCCACTATTTGTTCCAGGACTCTGTAGCCTTAAAGTGATGGTTGCTGCCCTGTGCCTGGCCCATGTGTTTTTGCATCATTCCTTGTTCTTCTTTCTTGTAATGTATGTCATAGCAGAATTGATACATGCTGCTTGCCTCTTCTAGGCTCTGCTAGAAATTGCTTCTGGTTGGTATTAGGCAGTAGGTGGTGCTGGTAGGAAAATGGAAGGAGACAGTGAGAGGCCAGGGCATTTCTCTTTATCTTGTCTGGTAGCAACTAAGCTTAGTGGCTCCTGTTCTTGTGGGACACTCTATCCAGTGGTCATGGCTATGGGTTCCAGAAGGCCCCCCTTCTCCTTTTGTCCTGTAGAATGATGGCTGTCCCTACTCTCATCAGTCTCTAGGTTGCCTCAGCCCGTCCATCAACTAATACAGGCAATTTCACAGAATAAATTCTCTTTGCTTTAAATTCTCAGGTGTCTCGTCTTCCTGCTTAGACCTTGACTGAGGCAACATCATCAACACCATCAGTCATGTATTTCTGTCTCTGAAATTCTCTTGCCTTCTTCCCGCCCCCCCCCCCATGTCTTTGTGCTAGACACACAAATGTTGAATAGGGTGTGGGTCAGGGAAGTGTGACAGAGGAGAGAGAAAGCATCACTACTGGGCATCTGGTACACACTCCTCTACTATTTATACTCCTTTCAGGCTTGGCCATTTTCTAGTCAGAATAAAAAATTAAAACTGCCGCTGTGGCTAGAGAGATGGCTCAGTGGTTAAGAGCATTGGCTGGGTCCCAACCCCAGCATCCACATGATAGCTCACAGGTATTTGTAGCCACAGTTTCAGGGACTTCACCTCCCTGTGCTGGCCCTCTTAGGCACCAAGCGTGCATATAGTACCTAGTTTTCACAGACATACAATCAGATAAACACTCACACACATAAAAAGCAGAACCTGGTACTAATATTCTCATTTTACAGGTGAAAAGTTAAGGTGACCAAGAAAGATGGAAGAGCTGTGTCACTGATGGTTCGAGTTTAGATGTAGTCTCATTGAGATTTGTCCAATTTCAGTTTCTCCTCTGCTCAATGAAGTCAGGTCTTCATTTCCTCCCTATCCACAATTAAAATCAAATTTCCCAAACCTCAGTTAGATCAAGGAAAATAGCTGATGACTAATGAAGGATGCTGAGGTTCAATTGCTGCTACCTCCCAACTGACCTTGTGGTATGAAAGGAAGCAAGCAGGGGCTCCTGGGAGTGCAGACATCCCTGAGAGGCCAAGGCTCTCTCTGGACTTTGGCCATATATTCAGATATGGAATAAATTCCTATTGATGCAACCACACCTTGTTAGGATTTGGGGCATCAGCTGCTTCAGAGGGGGCTACTGGATGGAGAGAAAGTTCCCCCGGCAGTGGTTTGGGAATGTGGTGTGGTAGAACATGTCTCAGGTCAGAAGGCTCTACCTCTGCCTTGAGTGTAGGCTAGCTTTGGTGGTTTGTTGCTGATGGGTACCATCTTGTGGCAGGGAAGCTGAGTGGCTTCTGAAGCTGGGTTGTAAAACAGCTGTGGCATCTCTTTCTCAGAGGATACACCTATCTGGAGCCTCGAGCTTCCATGGAGCAAGTATGGGTATTCTGATGGTTTGTTTCCAAGATACTGAGTTAGAGAAGGATGCCCTCGCAATGCCAGCCGTCACAGTGAGTCTTCAGGTCCCTGATGTGATTGAGTGAGCCTTCAGGTGTTCTAACTTTACAGGTGATGGCTGTGAGACCAGTGGAGAACCAAAGTGGTTTAGTTATAGTGCTGAACCCCAACTACACTGAGTCTTAGTCAAAAGTCAATATCAGAAATATTGACCTTTGAAGGTTTTAGAATTTTAAAAATTATTGTTATTGCATATGTGTTTATATATACTTGTGTATATATATGGTGTGTGTGTATGTGTGTTTGTGTGTATGTGTGTGTATATGTGTGTGTGTGTGTGATAGATAGATAGAGAGAGAGAAAGAAAGAGAGAGAGAGAGAGAGAGGGAGAGAGAGAGAGAGAGAGAGAGGGAGAGAGAGAGAGAGAGAGAAAGGAAGAACACATGGAGGTCAGATGTGAATTCTTGGGAGCTGGTTCTCTTCTTCCTTTGCAGGTCCTGGGGATCTAACTCAGGCCTTCAAACCTGCACAGCAAGCACTTCTGTGTGTGGAACCATCTTGCTAGTCCTAAAGTCTTGATGTTGTTCATGGATAATTGCCTCCATTTTTAGAAAGTATTATCAGTTGAAATATTTATGTCAATTATTGAAATTTTGGCAAGTACCCCCCCCCCCCATAAAATTGATGCTAAGCATCACCTTATCCTCATCCTGTCCTGTGAGAGAACCAGCTAGAACTGCCTGGCCAATCCCAGCAGGCGTCAGAATGAATACCTGTAAAAGGATGGGCTGGTTTAGTGCAGAGAACATTTGAGCCTGGGTTTAAATATCGACTCTACTACCAGTTGGCTGATGTCACTGGACAAGTCATTGGTCCTAACCTGAGAATGCTTGGTTCTGATTTTGTGCAAAGTGGACATAGCAATAGCACACACCCAGCGGGTTGCTGAGAGAATAAACCAAACTATCTCATGGTGTGTACTCAGCATCCTGCTTTATGTACAGTGAATACTCAGTTGGCAGTAGTTATTATTGTTTTTGCTTTTGCTGCTGTTGTTGGGTTCGACTTGGGAGAGAACCTGGGATTATTTAAATGAGCTTCATCCACTGCTTGTCACCATAGGTAGCTGTCCTTTTGATTACATTTCTGCTGTCAGGTTGCCTAACACTGCACAGTCTCAATCCAGACTGCAGATATGAGCCACTGGAGGTGTAAATGTAGAACCATCAGATGGTGAACCAAGGAGAGATAGAGCTCTTGATAAGAACAATAGTCTTGGGCTGAGAACCTCCGAGTTAAAAATAGATCCACACTGGTAGAATTAAACAGTGGAATTGGCACTTGGTGCTGTACTTGAGTTGTGACTATATATAAAATGTGGCATATGAGTGATTGGGGTTGGAGTGACAGCCCTGTTACCTAAGCTGGTTAGGCATGGTTATCTATCTGTGACTTGCCTGTATGCTCCTCTGTCTGTGTGTGCATATGTATCCTTGTATGTATACATGTCTTTTTGTATGCTTGTGTCTATTTATGCCCAGGGTGTGTACACTCATGTGTGTGTGTGTGTGTGTGGCTGTGTATGTGCATGAGAAGTTTAAACTATAGAAACACACATTCACAGGCTTGATTAGTATAATTGTTGGTACGAAGCAGTCACTATTTGTTGAATGAATTAATGTGTGTATATGTGCATGTGTGCATGTGCATGTGTGCGTGCAGCTGTTTAGCTTTCTGAGAGTGAGGGGTGAATGTCTGAGTGAGTGTCAGGATGGGGGTCCTATATCTCATTGCTTGTTTAAGTTTCTCTAACTAGAGGGGCAATGAGTTTCCTTGTCCTACCTCGACCCTGCCACCCTCTTCTCTGAGACTCCCATGCCCAGAGAGATGTCCTTCTGAGCAGCCTGGAGCCAGCCCTGATGCGGACCTTTGCTTTCAAGTGTCTTCCGGAGGACACAGATGGCAGGAGCAGAGAATCGGAAGCACTTGGCAATGAAGCAGCCATTCACTCTGCAATCCCTTCTTATTCATCTCAACAAAGCCCGCTCTGATGGCTTCGGAGCGCTGAATGCAGCTTTCAATGTGCAATCCAGCAGGAATTACTGTGCTGTGTGGCCCTCATCACGTCCACTTATTGTCAAGTGTTACTGAGAATTCTCGCACTCGGGCATGAGGGAACCACTTGTTTTAGTAACAGATTTCCGAAACCTCCTCTGTGCTTGGGCTTCTGTGAAGTGCCTTATTGTTCCTGGTGTGTGTTCTGGACATTTGTGTGCTCTGCTGAAGTATGTAAATGGCCATAATGTGAGCAAATGAGATATAAAAATAACCCAAGGGCAGCGAATGCTGGAGAAACTTTGAGATCCTCATAGCCTTTCTGGTTCTGCTTTGAGGTCTAGCATCATCTCCTGGCAGCCAGGCAGGAAGAGCAGACCCAAGATAATATGGAGGATAATTCTTTTGAATAAATTGACCCCTGCCCAGTCTTCTGTCCAGCTGGATGACTCAGGAAGAGCAGGCAAAGCTGGGCACAGAGGTGTCAGCCTATAACCCTAGCATGGGGAGGCTGGTGTAGAAGGATCATTGGGAGTTGGAGGCCAGCCTGGGCTATACAAATGAGTTTGAGACCAGGCTGGACCACATAACCAGATCATGTCTTAAAATAAACAATACCAACAGAACAACAATGACAACAAAGTGCAGGGAGTCCCATCCTCAGGAAGTGGCAGGGCTAGGTGTCCACTGAGCCTCAGCTGATCAGCAGAACCAGTGCTGAAGTTACTTTTCCCATTGCTGTGTTTAAATACTCTGACAAAAGGAAGTTCATGGAGAAAGGGCTTGTTTTGTCTCCTGATTCTAGGGTACTGTCATCATGTTTGGGGATGTCAAGGTAGCAGAATCTTGCTGTAATTGGTCATATTGGATCCAGAAAGTGAAGAACAGTGAGTGCTGTTATTCAATTTGCTTTTTCTTTTTATTCAGTTCAGGATTCCAGGCTACCAGAATGGTGATGCCTGTAGTCATCAGGGTGGGCCTTTCCAGCTCAGTTAACCCAATTAAAACAATCCCCCACGAGCTGGCTCAGCAGCCCATTTCCTAGGCTATTCTAGATCTCACCAAATTGACAACTTAACCATCACACATAGGTTTGGTTCTGGTGGGTGATGGCTCAGGAGGCTCCAGGCTTCTGGGACAATGCGTATTCACTGATGATTCCTTCGCTTCTTCTGTTGGAGGTCAGTTCCCACAAGAGACTGGTTAGCAGGTCCAAGGGCTTCAGCTAGAGTTGACCAGTGTGAAGCACCAGGAGCTGGGTGTTCAAGTTCAGGAAGCTTTCTCTCTGCTTGCTCTCCTCTCTGACCCTTGCCAGCCTGCTCAGCACTTTCTAATGTTCTCTCAGTTGGTATAAATAACACTCTAAGGTAGACATTTTGAATATTTCATTCCATAGAAGAAAATGAAGGCCCCCAGAAGAAGGGCTGAGGATTTGAACTCAGGAGTTTTTATTGCAGTACCCCAGCTATAGGTCAAATTATTTTTATCCTCTTTCTAGTAACACCTTCTGAAGTGCAGTTGGTGGCACTGTAGTTCCACGCCATGCTGCACAAGAGAAAAAGTGGGTTACATGGTGAAATAAACTCATGGAACATGCCTGCTCCATCTCTAATCCAGTCCTGGAGATTTTCAATGGGAATTGACATAATAAAGGCCGAGGAAAGTCTCAAGGAAGAACCTTTATTTCAGTGTTCCTTAGAGTGTTCCACCATGGTGGTAATATGTGTAATCCCTTTTACTATTCTCAGAGTAAGTAGTTCAAAGAACATGCTTTTGAAACTGTTGCACTAGAAAGCAAATAGCACGTGCACACATGAGTACACACACACACACACACACACACACACACACACACACACTAACTAAAAATCTATTTGGGGAATAGAGGTCTTAAAATCACACCCTGAGATGTGGCCCAGACATGTTGCTTGTGATGTTGTGGTGGTTTGAGTGAGAATAGCTCCCACAGGCTCATCCATTTGGATGTTTGGTTCACAGTTAGCAGAACTATTTGGGAAGGATTAGAAGATGTGGCCTTGTTGGAGGAAGTGTATTGCTGGAGTGAGCTTTGATGTTTCAAAAGCCTAGGCTAGGCCCAATGTCCATCTCTGCCTGCTGCCTGTGTATTAGGATATAAAGGTCTTAGCTACTGTTCAGTGTCAAGCCTGTTTGCTTCCTGCTATGATGATAATGGACTAAATCTTTAAGATGTTAAGAAAACCCACGATTAAATGCTTTCTTTTAAAAGAGTTGCCTTGATCATGGTGTCTCTTTACAGCAATAGCACAATGACTAAGACAGGTGTCTTGCTAGCACCTGATCCATTCTCTCTTAGGTCATGGCCTTTACCTATATCTTTAGAGACCAAAGCATCTTCTCTCCAACATCCCAAATTGCCTCACATGTTGAAAGTGTTATTTTGCTGGAACTCCCACCCATGGATTTTGCTTTTCTCCTTACAGAGGATCTTTTATAACATGTGGGTCATGCCACCTTTTACCTTGTACATTCTAGAACTTTCAGATCTGCAGTGGATTTTCTCAGCACACAGAGAAGCCTCTTTCTTGGTATTTGGTCTCCTGAGAAAACCCCTAGAGTAGGGATGCCTTGAGCAGATGCACAGGCCAGAACTAAACTCCCACCTTTTGAACTTCATGCTTTTATTAATATTGATATTTAAATGATGAATCATGTCTTCTGGTTCCTACATTATGGTATTATATTCTTCATTCTCTAGATGATTTTTAGCTGCATTTGTGTTTTCAAATTGTCTAAATGTATTTGCCAGCTTTCTACGCTTAATATACCCTAGAGAAAAATCAGTAAGCTAGATATATTCTTCTGTCACATCCAGATGACATTTTGTAAATGCATGTGTTTTGGGAGCTGGGTGTGGTGGTGTGTACCTTTAATATCAGTACTCAGGAGACAGAGACAGGAAGATCTCTGTGAGTTTGAGGTTGGCCTGATTTACGAAGCAGCCTCCATGTCAGCCAAGGTTACACAATGGAAGCATGTACTGAAATAAATAGAGTGATGCATATGTCCTTTTGACCTTCCTCCTACAGTACTAGCTCAGAGAAGGGCAGGCTGTTCCATCTAGTCTCCAGATCACATCTGGATACAGGGAGGCATGCACTCACTGCTTAGGTAAGCAGATTCTTTCATAAAACACCAGCCTTCTTTCTCTTTTGTATCTCTCACCCAAGTCTGGTGATGGAGTGATATGTTCTCTTACCTCCCGACTTCAATATTTTGCTTCCCACCAATTATTCTGACTGAGTAGATGGAACAGTTTCTATAAGTTGTCCATTCTGTTCCTCAAGGCCATTCAATGGATATCCAATGTGTCTCACTACTTAAGTAAGGACTTTTTGGGAGAACTTTTATGAGTTCCTTCTGCTGTAATTTCTGTTAGGCATGTAGCCTCTTATTGATCCACTCTACCTCTTGTGTTTCAGGTCCATCAAAACAGATTTTTGGAGGTGAGCTCATAAACATACAAAGATTCCCATTGTTGGGTCAAGCAAAACCAAGGGGAAAATGTTCAGGATTGCTTTATTTCATATATGGCAGAAACCCTCTTGGTGCTGCAATGGTGGTCTGCCATTCTGAAGTCATTTTAAGTTGTACACTAGACTACTGGTACTCTCTGCATCCTACTCTCTTTATCTGCAGATGCTGAGGACATGGTTTCCATATGGTTGTGGTGACTTCACTGAAATACTCCTCATTTCTTCATGGACACCCCTAGCTGGTCTTTTCCATTTTAAATACGTCAGAAGAACAGAAGGTCACAGAACTGAGTCTATGTGCTGGTCTCTTGTTTTGCTTGATCAACACTGATTTGTTCTTTAGTACTTGGTTCAGACCTTCTTGTCTCCTGGAAGACCTTTCTGGCCTTCCCTCCATGGGTTAGACGTTCCTCTTTTGAATACTGAGGCCTTTTACACTCAGGAAAGATGGAGGCAATGTCAGAAACTTCTAGTTTCCCTTTGAACCAAATAATTGGATGAGATGAGTACACTAAAGCCTAAAAGGGTGTTGTGAGGAATAATTTTTCCCAATTTGACATAAACACATGTCCGTTTGGAAGAGGGAATCTCACCTGAGAAATTACCTCTATCAGATTGGCCTGTGGGTGTGTATGTGGGACATTTTCTTGATTAATAATTGATGTTGGAGGTTCCAGGCCACTCTGGGCAGTGACACCTCTGAGCAGGTAGATCTGGGTTATATTAGGAAGCAGGCTGGGTGAGCCATGGAGAGAAAGCCAGTATTCAACTTTTCTCTATGGTATCTGCCTCCAGCTTCCTGCCTTTAGTTCTTGCCCTGACTTCTCAGTAATAGAATCCTCCTTAAAAACTATAATAAAGCCTTTCCCCTCCAAGTTGGTTTTGGTCAGCTTTTTAATCACAGCAACAGAAACAAAACTAAGAGAGATGTTTGAAGGATTTTATGATTTCTTTGGTGAAACTGGCTTTATTATGAATTACTTTGTTAATGCTCAATATAACATGGGAAATTATAATCCATAACTAAGAGAAAAATTATGGCTGAACTATTATATTGACAATGACAGCAATTCTATACTTTTCCAGCTGGCTATGTTCTGAGTGACAAACAGAAGGGCCATGGTTTTGCCCCTCCCACTTTTGATTCCTTTCCTTCCTTCCTTAGCCTGCAGCCACTGTGGCCCATTCAACTTGTCACAATGGATGAAGGGCTGAGATATGGATTTTAGGTCTTTTAGGTTGTGCTGTCATAAAGGAAACAGACTCATTAGGTCCGGTATTGGAGTGAGGCCCCTTTAAAGCAAACAAACCCTCCTTTTTCCTTGTATTGATCCAGGTTGTTATTCTAGAAAATTGTCTTCCTTTGTCCTGTTTTTACCAAAGATCTTTTATAGTTTGTTATCTTACCACAAGTCATAGAACCCAAGGTATTTAGTCAATTTTCCAATCCAGGAAGGGGATTGAAAAGAGAAGAAAATGGTGGTAATAAGTACAGTTAGAGCCAAAATATTTACTGTTACTGTACAAAATGCCTTCTACTAGGCATGCCCACATTGCTGGTTTCCTTTTGATCGAACTGATCCATAGATGCACACTTTCTAAGGATACATAGTGAGAATATTTTAGAGGAAATGGTTTTGCCCAAAGCCAGGCTTAGTCCAAGAAAATGTGTTATCTTCAACAATAATGTGCCTTGATGTCCAACCAAAGCCATTGAGAACACAGGCTCTAAAAATGCTTTGTTGGTTGTGTGGTAGTGACACCTTGGTGCCATAATGGTGGTTAGTCATTCTGAAGTCATTTTGAGTTGTGCACTAGGATACTGGTCCTCTCAGCATCCTCCTCCATCTCTGCAGATGCAGAGACCATGGTTCCTCATGACTGTGGCTTCTTCTCTGGAACACGCCTCATTATTTTACAGACCCACCTGCCCAGCTTACTGTAGTCTATATAGGCCAGAAGAACAGAGAAGGTTACAGGTCACACCAACACAGAGAGATTCCCACAAATGCTCCTTGTCCTGTTCATTAGCATATTAATGCTCAGCCTCCCCACTGAGAGGTGAGCAAAGTTAGGGCTCATTTAATTGGAAAGCTAAAGGACAGCACCTGCCACAACCCACTGGAATTTATGCATGTCTGTCATCATGAGGTTGGAGGGAATGGGTGATTCATTGGTGGGATCGCCCGCCTCCTGATTTACAGCACATCATTTACATGTCGCTAAAGTCAATCAGCACACAGGAAGGTCACACTCAACTAGAATCATGTTCACTAAATCTCAGCAGGCCTGGTCTAGACAGAGTGTGCCCTAGGAGCAGAGAAAAGGGAAAAGATTCCAGGTAAAGAATTCGGTCAAGGACAGTAGCCTGGTTGATGATAGGAGACACTAGAGCAGTGGTTCTCAGCCATGCTAATGCTGCAACCCTTGAATACAGTTCCTCATATTGTTTTGACCCCCAACCATAACATTATTTTTGTTGCTCCCTCATAAATGTAATTTTGATACTGTTATGACTCTTCCTATAAATATTTGTGTTTTCTGATGATTTTAGATGACCCCTGTGGAAGGGTTAGCCTATCCCCCAAAGAGGTTGAAACCCACAGGTTTAGAACCACTGTTCTAGAGTAGGCCCGTTAAGAGTGTGCAATCCGGAAGGAGGTACTCTGTTTTCTAGCCTCTTAACTTTGGGAAAACCCAGCTGACCTTTCTTAGTTCTGTTTTTATTTTTTGCATCTATAAAATGCCAATGATGACAGTCTAAATCTTATAGAGATGTCAAAACTAAAATGAGATACATTTAGTATTTAGGACATGGCCTAGCAGCTAGCAGGGCTTGTTTTGTGTTGGTAATGGGACTTGAGAGCCTATAGTTGAAGGGGCCCATTTTCGATCAAGATTACTTGTGACCAAATTATGGTTCCTTCATTTAATAACTGAGTGGACTCTGGAACATGTACTTGGACTATCTAAATCTTGATGTTCCTGTGAACAGTCTATGGATGGTGTAAGAATACTGTTGTTAATAATACCAATATTCATAGTAAGTTTGAGCGAAAGTTTGAGGATTTACAGGTAGATCATTCAATGATGTGAAGCCTGTTATTGTGTGTGTGTGTGCGTGTGTGTGTGTGTGTGTGTGTGTGTGTGTATGGTATATAGTACATTTGTGTAAGTTCACATGTCCATTTATATGCATATGAAAGACATAGCAAGATGTTGGGTATCTTCATCTGCAGCTCTCTGCTCTGTTGCCTTGAGATAGGGTCTCTTACTGAACAATAAGCTTCCCATTTTGGCTAGGCTAGCCAGCAACCTGGGATCCCCCTGTCTCTGCTTCCCAATGCCAGTCTTACAAACATATGAAGTCATTCCTGGCTTTCCCTGCCCCCATGCTTGTATAGTAGATGATCTTATCCACTGAGCCATCTCCCTAGCCCAACCTTGGTGTTCTTGAAGGAAGGCAGTGCTGTGGAGCAAGGTCATTCATTACTTAGTCCCACTTTGCACAGATCATGATTCACTGGTTGTCTTAAGAAATGGCAAGCTGGCCTGTTGGCTCGCTTCTCATGTGTAAAAAAAGTTATGTTTTTACTTTTAATTGACATAATAATTGCATATTTGTATGAGAAGTTCTGTGATGTTTGGATACACACAATCTGGGGTGATTGACGGCAGTCACATTTCTTTTCTACAGGAGTAAAGATGCATCTTTCTTGACATGTTTTCAGAAACATCTGTGTGGTCCCTTGCTATTCCTTCATTAGGCATCTCTAGTTTGTGTCTTCAAAGTTTCATTTTCAGAATCTATATTTAGCCTACAAACACACCAACTCTCTTTGGACTAAGGAATTCGTGGGCTTTTTTTGTTTGTTTGTTTATTTTTTGTTTCACTTTTTCACTACTTTGAGCTTGAGACATGCAGGTTGCTAGCAAATGCCCTTTTTCTATGGTGGCTGCTGCCCTTGCATCCATAGTTAGGTTTTGCCCTTAGTTCTGCCTAGAGTACTGGGGGGTGGGGAGGTCTGTGGGATTGAGAATCAGGCCTAGAACCTTTACTCAGAGTATGGAGGTCTGTGATTGGTTGACCCTAGAACTGTGGCCTGTTGACCACCTGCTTTGACCACTGGGGAGCAGAACCCTGGCTGAATCAGCAGCCATCTCAAAGTTACACAGAGTGGACCTGTTCAGGAAATGTTTGCTGGGTAGAGGATGAACAGCATGCAAAAATTAGAGGGTATTTTCCTTCTTTCCTTTCTTTGTTTACAAGGAGTTAATAAGCAATGCCTTTTTTTTTTGAGGTAAAATGTACGATCAGCATATTTCTCATCAAAATGTTATTTTCAACATTAAATAAAATCTCAGTGGGTTAATGTCTTTTGGGAAAGTAAGTTGACTTATTTTTAATGAAGTTTCTGGAGCTTTCCTTAAAAAGCCTATTCTTACTTGTGATACAATTTATAATCAATTCATCATGATAACATGTGTATCTTCCTGGTGTCAAGGGCTAAACTTGATTTTTATCATATCAACTTGAAGGTCATTATGGCAAAGCAAGGGAGAACATGAGAAGTTCCTGGGAATGTATGAGAGCCATGCCTGGCATTGGCAGATATCATTTCCACCCATATGCCATTGACATGACCTCAGTCTATACTGTAACCCAAGTAGGATTAGATCCTGAAAGAGTAGGCCAATACGTATATGTTCAGTGGTTATTATCACTGTTCATAGACTCATAAAGTTAACTGAGTTGGTGTGAGTCATACAGATGGTAAGATGCAGAGTCAGAAAACAAAGTCATGACTCTTGACTTTCACATTTATGCTCTGTACCAGAGGGCAAGTCTGGGCTTGAGGGACAATCTGGTCCATTGCTCAGATTCACTTATTTTGTCAATAAAATCTTATTGAAGCACTACCACATGCCTTTATGTCTCTAGCCATTTTATGATGCAACAGTACTGTTGAGTAATTGTGACAGAGACTATATTCACAGATTCTCAAATATTTGCTACTTGTCTCTTTGCAAAAAATCCCGACCTCTGCCTTGTGAATATATTTGCATACAATGTGGCTACATATGTATGTGTACATACTATATAACTAAAATTCATTTTATATAAGCATATTATATGTCTATAAATGATATATCATTTATAATATATCACTATATAAAATCATACTATGTAACTATAAATGATATATGAACCATACAAATAATTTTTTATATATTGGATCCAGCTAGTAGGAAACCAGGAAATTGAAGATTCTGACTTCAGGATGCATCAGGTGTCCCTGCAACAGACTAGATTCCTGCCTCTGCCTTTTACCTACACTGGAGTTTTTTCATTTGGGGTAAAAATGACCTAGACCTGGGTTTGTGAATTGTTGGCTAGACAATGTTCTACCCAGCATCTTTGTAAGTGTATGTACACACATGTGTACATGTACATGTGTGTGTATGTATGTATATTTGTGAGTATGTATACAAGTATGCATGTGTATGTATGTACAATGTGTATGTACATGTGTGTATGTATTTATGTGTTCATGTATATATGTATGTGTGTGCATGTACATGTGTGCACATGTGTGAATGTGTATGCATGTATATATGTGTGTGTATATCCACATGTGTGCATGTACACGTGTTTGTGTGTGTGTGTGTGTGTGTGCACTTTAGTTGAATTTAAGTGCTTCTAGGTTGGGCACCCCACATTAACCACTGCTCCCTTTTGTCTCATATGTGGGTGCTGCCTTCAGGTCCATTTATCAACTTACTTATAAAGACATTAGAACTGGTGAATCATTGGCCTCAGCTCTGCTTCATTATTCTATTGTGAGTCCTGAATCTTAGAGCAGAAGACTCACTCTTTTGGATATTGGAGAATCTTGGTACAGGGGCCAGATGTAGACATCTGAGACAGGGGATTTAAAACTGGGATCAAGAATTAGTTCCTTAGGATCCAGAGGAAACAATTTAATTGCCTCAAGACTTGATTTTTTTTTTTGTCTCTGAAAGTTAGAGAATCATACTGTGACAGAATTCTAAGATAACAACCAAGATTCCGACTTCCTCCATACCCAATGCCCTTCTTGTGGATGTATGTAAGATATATAAATATGATGAAATATTACTTTCAAGATTATATTGTATTACATGATGAAAATGATTTTTTTTGCAAATGAAAAAATGGCCTCTGATCATTTAGTTTTGTAGTGACACACAAACAACAGCAATAACAACAACAACAACAACCCCTCAAGCTGTATAATCCCCAAGAAGGATTGCCTGAGTCAGATAAGCCCTTCAGAGTGACATGAGGAAACAGATGACACCTTCCTTTTGGCCTGGAAGAGCAAAAAGATCACATTGTAAACCACTTGTGAAGAAGACCACATTGGTTGAACTGAAGGCAGCCATCAGGATCTAAATGTGACCCATACCTATCAAACAATAAAACAGAATCTCTGTCACCTATCAGCAAGAAACCAGACGACCCCAAGCTCACCATAAAACCCCAGCCTAGATGTCCTATGCCTGGACTCTTAACCCAGGGAAACTTGAAATAACAAATTGTGTCTTCTCAAACTGTTTTGTGGTAATTGATCATGCAACTATAAAAATCCCAAGACACATAGCTGTCTGGGAGTGGTCTTGGGAAGGCGAGTCAACACATCATGTGCTATGTTCCTTGGTACTGTAGAGCTCGGAGCATTGCAGCATCAAAGGAAGCATGATAAACTAAGCTCCATTCTTTCTTTCTTTCTCCCAGAGACTTAAGGTGCTTGGAAGTTCAGTTTTTGCTTCCTTGAGGGAAATTCTTCCTTCTGGTTGGCTGGAGAAATAGCACCGAGTACCTTAGTATACTGAGTTTAGTTCCTATAGAATGGTTTTCTTGAAGGAAAACCATGATGACATGTGGGAGGTGGAGCAGAAGGGGCAGGGAAAATGTCGGCCACCCAGCGACTCGACTCTGGATCCCTGGATTATGAATGGCTCTTTGAGTTTCCCAACTATAGGGCAGAGGTTTGGTCTTTATATCTTATGCTCACCCATTATGGCTCGTGATCTCCCCAGTAGATGCAGGAGGGAGAAAATTCCTTGGCATCCTTAGCAGGATGGATGCTGTCTATCAAGCACAATCCTTTCAAGAATCTCCAGCTGTGAACTGATGATGCTGGGACAAGTGGGTGTATGGGAGACTGAGTGGGGTACCAGCTGTGCTTATTGCTTTCTCCTTTTTTTTCTGGTTGATGGGTAGGCCTTTCAAGTCCTTCCAAATCCTAGGGCCTTAATCTCCCCTGCAGCCCAATAGATTTGAAACACCTGGTGGAAACACATTTTGGTGATGACTTGAATTTTTCAAGGGTCCCCAACAGTCTGCTGGGTTGCCATTGTTTACACAGTTCACAAAGCTGAGTACTGACTCTATGATAAATCTACCTTTAGCCCCTAATCCCCTGAGCTCCAGTTGGTTTTCACCACGCTAGTGAGCTTAATCAACAAAATGTTTGTGACTCCTGATTACGTGCCTGGTATTGTGTGGAGTAATGGGGGTGCATTAAGAATGAAGCCCTTTCCAGAGCTTACTGCTGCCTGAGAAAGGCAGCCATTGGAAAGTCAATTCTAAAGCATTGCAGGGATATGCTGAGACCTACTGTGACAGTGCCATATCTTTTTCTTACTACCCATCCCCTCCAGTCCTCGTTACTCTATCCACCAGTATGTTGAACAGCTATAGCCTCTTGTCTTAATCCATGGGACCACTCAGTAATTCTGAATCTTGGAGATTTCTTTGTTCCCAGTGTAGAAATTCTGAAGATCATTTCCCACTACTGCTGACAGAGCCCCTGTTGCCTATAGAACCACAGCATATCTTTTAGTTGATTTGACTATATTTTATTCTTACCTTTCTGCTGTATATGTGCCCTGTTTGTTGCTTCCCATGTAAACTACCTGGATGCAAGCCTAAATTTCAGATACTAATTTTAGAAAGAATTCGGGATACAGAAAGGTCTCTTAGGAAACCTAACATGCCTCTGTTACCAGCCCAAGAGCAAACATAAAAGCTCTACCAACTAAACTAGTATCATGACTGAGCCCCAAAAGATGAAATCTGAGGTCAAGAGTAGAGGTAGAAAGAAGGTGTTCCAGGCTGAGAGAAGAAATTCTTCCACTTCCCTGGAAGTTTTTTGTCCCTTCTATATTGGCTGACATCCTATTTATTTTTCAAATCCTAATTGGCATTCTTTAAAGTCTTATTTGGATTCTGCAGACAGTTAGACTTCTATGAGAACACTCTCATGTATTGTAGTACCTGACCTGCAGTTTACATAGGGGCCACCTGGACAGCAATTGAAATGGTTCTCAGGCCTTCCTTTAGGTGTTTACTGCTACCTTAAAAATTTCCTCAAAACTTAACAGCTTAAAAATACTTTATTATATCATTTTTTTTTATGGGTCAGGTAGTCAGGTGCAGGCTAACTGGAATCTCAGACTACATTCAAGGTGTAGACTGGGACTGGGGGACTCAGCTGAAGACTGCTAGGGAGAGATTGTCCTCCAACCTTATGTATGTGCTCTGCATTAGTCAAGGTTCTCTAGAGGAACACAACTGTTAGAACGAATGAATGAATGTATACATATGATTGATATATAGCAAAAGGTCATTTATTAGAGTGGATTACATGCTGTGGTTGAGTCTGTTCAACAGTGGCTATCTCCCAAAGGAAGTGCCCAGAATACAACAGCTGTTTAGTCTATGAGGCTGGATGTCTTGGCTTGTCTTTAGTCTATTGGACTCCTGAAGAAGTAGATTTTAATACCAGCAAAGTAATGATGCAGCAGCAGAGTAGATGAACTTGCCAGAGAGAGTGAAAGCAAGCAGGCACAATAAAGTCACCCTCTTCTTTGTCCTTTTATGTAGGCTGCTACTAGAAGGTGCTACCCAGATTTAGGGTGGGTCTTCTGACCTCAGGTGATCCCAAGATTGTCCTTGGGTTTTAGTTGATTCCAGATGTGTTCGGGAACTGTTCAGGTAGCCAGCTGTCTCTGCCAATTATTTAAATCTTGGAAGCTTCATTTCTACACTCCCTGCATACTCAAATATTTATTCCATCTCAAACCTCTGATGGGGTTGAAGACTAGATATAGTCTCACAATGAAACCTAAGTTGTTTAGCATTAAAGAAGGTGTTCTAGATTTAAAAAGATGGCTTTCAGATGGTAATACAAGTTAAAATCAAAGATGATTAAAGTAGAAAATTATAAACTCATTAAGAGATGATAAAATGCTTTATATAAATTGCCAAATATAATGGACCAGATATTATAAGTCTATATCATACCTTATAATTTACATAATTGTTATAATTATATTCAATTTATATCTGAGAGAAAGGAGCCTTTTATTGGACTTAAAAGGGGAATTGTTGAGGTTTTGTCTTTTACTGTGTATTGTAATGCTAAGTGCAGCTCCCCCCCAGATGAGAGAGTCCACACATAGTCCATAAGTGACCCTGATCCCAAGTTATCTGTGACTGGTAAACAAAGATGCCGATAGCCAATAACAGGGTAGAAGAGATGTAGGTGGGGTTTAGGTTTCCTAGGCTTAGGATTGGAAGAAACACTCAAAGAAAAGAAGACTAAGGAGGAAAAGACACCACCGTGGGTTAGGTGAGCCGTAAAGACATGGCCCTGAGGGCTTGCCAATTAAAGATAAGGCCAGCCTAGATAATCCATAACATATAATAATTTGAAGTTGTCAATAAAAAAGATTCTAATAACATATAGCACAGACATCTGTCCAACTCTTGTGCTGTTTAAGACTTATTGTAAATATAAAGGTTGTGTGAGTCTTTTATCCAAGAATAAAATGATCAAGGAGGGGTAGAAACCCTGGGTCAGGATTAAATGATTTCTACAACAGTCAATTAAGATTATATATCACATGATCCATGGCAGGATTTAGTCCCTTGTCATCTGGACTTCTCAGAGGAGCAATATGGCATCTTGCTTCATATAAGAATAGTCAGCGAGTCAAGAATGCATGAGAGTAAGGTGGGGTTTAATCCTTTGTCACCTGCTTGTAACAGCGATTCCTTCTCTTGCTTATATTCTTTTTGCCAGAGGCCAGTTACTAAGTCCTGTCAACACCCAGAGGGAGGAGCTTATACAGGAATTCCAGTGAATACAGGAGTTCCAGTGAATAAGGGGGAAATCTCATATTCAGGAAGAGTGTAAGGGCTGGAGAGATGGCTCAGAGGCAAGTTGCCCTCTGACCTCTACATGTGTGGCATGATGTTTGCACCTCCACTCCCATACACAAATAAATAAATATAATAAAAACTTTCATAAAAGAATCTGAACTTCTCATTTTATCCTCATGGGTTATCAAACTCTGAGGTGTTCTAGAGTTGCTCATGGAACTTGAACACGTCAGGTGCTCAGGGAGTTGTTCCCAGACTGATTAAGTCAGTCTATGGGGTGGAACATTTTCAGAAAGCTGTCTAGAGGATTCCAATATGTAGCTAAGCCTGATAATCTCCTATGTGACCAGCCCTCGGGGAGCCATGACTTCTGCTATTCATGCATTCCCTCTGATCTGGGTAGGGCTGTCTCTTGCTTTAATCAGCAAAGCTCAGCAGATGCTTGAGTCACAGGAAATACCTGGCAGTGATGTCTGTTTGCTTTTTGGGGGGTCAGGGCAGTATCCCTGAGCTGTCATTTGGGAAGTGAGCTGTTCTCTGGAGAGACAATCGGGAGAGGCCCTGAGAAACGCATAGCTGGTATGTCAAGCCATTACACTTCTAAGATGTGTAGCAATTCGTTTCAGGTACTTTTTGCTTTTGGACAACTCTCCAACCTGACCGTATTGACAGTGGTACTTCACAGGGCTGCGTTTGACAGGTGGGATGGCTGCAGCTTACTCAGTTGATATATGGAGAGCCCCTCCCCATGGGCACTTTGCCCTAGGACAGGAAAGCAGAAGTTTCTCTGGGTTGGGAAGTCCTGACCCAAAATAACTTGAATATCAGGTGGCTCAAGGCATGGCCACTCTGAGCAGAACAGTTGTCACAAGAAACAATGTTTCTCTACTCCTGGGAGAGTAATGAGGCTGGAAGATTCTGAGACAGCTAGTTTTGGATGAGAGAATCTGCATTTTAAACAAGCTCTGGCAGTGTGTCGATGGTGCTGGTCCCTGGACCATAGGTGGAGACTGCACTGGGTATGGCTAAGAGAACACACCTTGAGATACATCCTGATCTTTATACTATCTGAAGTATCTATTCAGATATTTGTATCTTTATTCCAAGATTCTTAATTTTATATAGGTCATTTATAGGCACTGTAAGCACCTCCTAGAAAACCTCCTATGGATTCCTGTAGGCAGAGAGTCTTCTAGAGTGAGAGATCTTTTATTTGGTCATGGGGACCAGTAGGGATATATTATTGTTAGAAATAAATGGATAGATGAATGATTAACTCCAGAGTCTACATATATGTCCTACATATGTACATGGTACTTTTTTCAGTTTGACTTAGAGATAAGTGTCTTAATGGTAAATAACCCCTGGAGCTGATTGGCATGAGAGAAGAGAAGGGTTTGGCTGCGACTAAGCACTTCTTAGACATAAGGCATGTGACACTAAAGGAGTGATAGTCCCTGATATACGGAGTGGAGGTGAGGGTAAAGGCAGTCTGATCTTCCCTAAGGTCTAGGCACACACTCTTCTTGCCCTTGAGTTTTCTGCCACATCGACATTTTGTGTATTTCCAAAGCCCATCTGTGCAGGCAAAGGAGTGACTTCCTGTGTGCAGGGGTGGCCCCGGGAGGCTGGGTCTCCAAGAGCCCATTTGGATTATAAGTCTTTGAAGACATCTGCAGGGAGGGGATAATTCATTCCAGACAAACGGCTCCCTTTGCCATGCAAACCAGAGCCCAGGAATGGAAATGAGATTTCTAATTACATGGGGCATTTCAGAGCCACCTGCTGGCTCTGGCATCTCTCAGAGTGGCTGCCATGTAGAGGTGCTGGGGAGGAGGCCTGGCCTCTGAGGTTGAGTTGTGGGGAGGGAGGCCTTCTGGGTCAGGGCATGAGCTTTGCCTTCAAAGTCTTTCAGCAGCTGCATCCAGCTGGGCTTGCAGGGAGCTGATGCCAGGAAAGGCCCTCTCTGAATTTAGCCTTGATGCCTTCCTGCTGCTTTGAGAGCCCTAGGACCTGCCTTATATGTTTCAGAACTCCTGATCTACGCTTGGTCTGCTTAGCACTGGGCTCAGGGGTCCAAATCGGGGTGCTGAACACTGAATAATTGGGCTTCCTAGGAGCACCCCTTCTGCCAGTTACTCCTGGAGGCACACGAATGGAAGTTGGGGTGGAAGATGTTTGTGTGGAGTAGCCCCATGAAAGGCAAGAGAAATGGCAGGATTGGGAGACAGGAAAAGTCAAGTCATGATGCACATCTGGCTGGGGAGAAAGTGAGCTCTGGAGTGTATACAGCATCATTGTTTTGGATATTTATCTCATTATTACCAGCATTGTTTTGGGTTCACCAGTGACTGAGTCACTGGCCACTGGGTCCTTTAGGAAGAACATATCGGGAGGGGCTAGATCAGAGGGGCTCAAGGAATCCTACCCTTATCTGATATGGACCCCGAAAGCTAACTGTTGGGGGCCCATCTCCAGGTGGTACCCAGCAGATGACAGTGAGCAAATCAACGTAGGAAGTTCCATAGACCCACATCTTCTTTTATCCACTGGCCTTAGGAATGGAGTTTATGTTTCTGCACAAATTTATGTTCACGTTTCACATTTCTATGCACAAATGGCACAGATTATCACAGATGTCTATTGTTGTGTAGCTAAATTGTCATGGCACAAAGCTGCCTCATAAACATTTATGTTTATGTCCATAGATAGACAAATGCTCCTTCTAACCTTGATCAGAGAAGCTTCTCTTTACCATGAATAGCTGTGAACACAGAGAGGCATGGCTGCTCAAGGTGTTAAGAATGACTGATGGCTTAGTGCTTAGCCCTAAATAGGATACATTTGCTACCTCTAAGGCTCAGGGATCATCACAGGAGAAAGGGTGGAAAGGATGTAAGAGGCAAGGTACAACATGGAGGGCTGTGACACGCTGTCTTCTGGGCATGGCAAAACCATGACAATGATGACCTCACAGCAGTTGGGATTGCTTCCAATAGACTTGCACAAGATGGGGCCTATCATTAGTCAATTTATGGATCAGGGAGGGGTTCAAGGGATCTTACCTCTCCCTCCTGAATTATTGGCTATTGATGGATGCTCGCACGGTGTGGGGGGATCCTTGACTTCAATTGAATACCCACAGGTAAACCTACCAGGCTCCAGCAGACATTTTCAAACTTATGGTCACACATATGGCTCTGGTTAAACTTAGTGTGTCACAAAAGAAAGCAAAAAGACACATGAAAGGGACTTTTAGGGAAGGGTGTGCATGACAGAGGTAGGAGGGGAGGAGAGGAGGAGGCAGCTTGAGAGGAACCGGAATGTATTGGATATATGTATGAAATTGTCAAGAGCACAGTTAATAAAAATGGACTCAATGTCTACAATAATACAATTTTTTTCAGTAAAACCCATCTAAAACAGAAAATGGCAAATACACGCAAAACTTACCCAAAAGAAAACAGCAAAATATGGTGATCTGTGTGGCAAACACTCACCTTCCACAGTGACCAAGCATTCCAGCTGTGCTCCAGCAGTAGTCCCAGGAAGCTGGAGAGCAAAGGTCTGATTCAGAAGCATTACCATTCACCTGCTGGCATATCCGATGCAGCCTTAGATGGGAAGACAGGCAGACAGATGCAGCGGCAGAGCCATGGTATGGCTGTTTGTGGTAAACCAAAGGAGACCATTGAAAGAAAGCATTTGCAACAGTGTTGGGCACACTCTAGGGACATGGAAAGGTTAGTCAGATCAGACCACATCCTCTTTGGAGATGGTACATGGAAGAAGGGAAAGAGGACTCAGCTCTGTCTATGTAGGGTGACAAGTATGAAGTATAGGTATGATTCTCCTCCATTTTTCAGGTAGTCTGAAGCTGGTGCTGTAGGCAGCTGCCACCCAGCAACTGGTTTGTTTAAGAGATGAAAGCACCATCTTCCCAATATCCTAATAGCTAAATACACCAAGTAGCCCTCTTCCTTCTAGAGTGCCTGATAACTGCTACCCAATGAGATGGCTCAGGGTCTGCACCACTGTGATGCTGTGCATTGACTGTGCACAGATCCCTCTCTTCTATCCACAATGCAGGGAGGGAGCTGCACAGCTTCCCACTGGGAAAAATGGGCAAGGAGAAGCCAGCTTTAAAAATATTTGAGAATAGCAGTTGGGAAAACAACTCAATTGCTGTGCCAGCATTAGTCCCTGAGTTCAAAGCTCTGGAACCCATGTACAAAACCAGGCATCATCACCAGTCTAGTTCCAGAGTTCTAGATGCAGTAAAAGACCCTGTGTCAAAGGGATAAGGTAGAGAGTGATAGAATGGAACACACAGGGTATATGCGCTTGCACATACATTCACACATCACACACACACATGCACACACACATAGGTAACCTTAATTTTTTTTCAAATTTTATTTTTAATGACGGTTCTTAAACACTTTAACATCTCTTGTAGCCCACCACCCACCGGAGGTAGTAGAAAGATATGAAGGCAGGACAAAGTGGACCTGTTTAGAAAGGTTCTTTAGAGCAACTCCCCTTTGTGTTGTCTGGAAATCTGCAGTTCAGTTCATAGTTTAGCAGTGGTAGGTTGATCTACTTACAAACACCTCATGAATACACCAGCAGTCTAGTTCGGTAAAGTTAGTATCGCACACACAAATCAACAGGAGTGCACTACCTAGCAGAGACAGCCAGGCCTCAGCCTTGGTTTGAGTCAGCAGGAAGGACCCAGAGGGATGACAGGAGAAGTTCTTGGCTATACCTATCTTAGTGAAGTGAAGACTAGAGACCAACAAGTGTTGCTCTGCTAGCTCTATAAGCAAGCTAAGCTCAGCCTCCTTCACTGTTGGTCGAGTCCTATTTATACCCTCCAAACAGCACATGGCCTCCATGGCTCTTGCCTCAGCATGTGCATCTGCCTCTGTTGATGTCATTCTGCCAATCAGCCTGAGTCAGAGTAAGTGGCAAGAAACTGCAGCACACCACCAGAAGATTTTTGGTGTCCCCACAAATGTAGCTCAACTATGCAATGTAACAACATTCAATGCATAATTGTTAGCAAAGTATCCTTTATTGTGTGTCCTTTTATGTATTTGCTCTAGCAGAACATCCTTTCTCCTGTGTCTGCTTCAGCTAAACTTTCTTTTACAACTCTGCCTTAGTTTGTTACCTGTGTCCACCTCAGGAAAACATTCCTTTACGTGTTTGCCCCAAAGAACCCTTAAATTTCCACTTTACATATGTTCCCCCCCACTTACACACACACACAGGGAGAGAGAGAGAGAGAGAGAGAGAGAGAGAGAGAGAGAGAGAGAGAGAGAGAGAGAGAGAGAGAGAGAGAGAGAGAGAGAGAGAGAGAGAGAGAGAGAGAGAGAACCAAGCTAAGGAAGGAAGCAAGCAAATAAATAAATACACCTGTCAAGAGTATAATACTCTGAGCATGTAGTATCCACCTCTATCTATAGAGGTGTTCTTTTCCACTCTTTGCTTCTATTTACTTCATGGCTTTAACAGAGGTGCTGGTGTGCACACGTGTGCATGTACACGTGGGAAAGAACTCTGAGCCTGTGAACATGATCCTGTCGTTTACACAATGATGTCTGTTGGTTTTTATCATTGTGATTTTTAACCCAAGCCCCAAAGGAACTGGTGATATTGTCTCCCATATCAGATATCCCAGGGAAGGAGGTCAAAGGGCACATTTGGTTCCTTACTCTGAGAAACATGCGATCCTTAGAGCAGAGGATATGCTTAAAACTTTGTAGCGCTTTCCTTGAATAAACATTTATATGAATGCTTACTGTTTAAACATGGATGGATTGAGTGTGGGGGCAGGTGGCATGTCTACCTTTGGTATGTGGTAGGGAAAGGGAGACATTATGTGTATGGAGCCCCTGAGACATGAGGGAGACAAATTTAAACAGCATCATGTTCTACAAGCAGGGTAGGGTATAATTATACCAGTCCTGGGTATAATTCCACTCTTGAGAGCATTGACATAAAATCTTAGAATCACTAGTTATAAAATTCTACATTTTCAAAACCACACTGTCTACTCCATAAAAATGTGTGTCTTACTGTTTGTAGGAAGGAGCCTGTAAGATGAATCTACAATCTCCTAGGGCCATGTCAAGGTCTATCTTATACCTACCAGGACTGTTCTGGTCTCATTGTGCCAGATCTGAGCTAGGAGAGGTGTGATGGGAAGGGACATCTGGCCTTGGCTGACTCTGGACAAATGCTTTCACCCAAACAAAGCCAATAATAATTTTGATGTGACTAGTAGCTGCAGTGGTGAGGTCTGGCTGTGTAAATGCTGTCTGTGAGTGGTCTAGGTCCCGCAAGTACAAACCCAAGGGTGCTCAGGTGGCAAGTGAGTAAGCAGGGCCACTGAGACCTCTCTGTTCTCTTCCTCTCATTCTTGTTTGTCCATCCTGGCTCTTTAGCCTGGTGCTTCTACAAACTGCTTATGTTCGCCATTGAGATGAGTGTCTTTCCTTCCATACCCCAAAGACTGCTTTGTCAGGGAGACTCACCTTAGCACAACTGCTTCCAAGAGGTCAAACAAAATAACAAACAAACAAACAGACAAACGAAGGAAAAATATGTGAGCAGCAGAAAGTTTTGCTTGTTTTTCTGTTCTAAAACACTGCTGATGAGGACAGTCCTCAGGCAAAACTTTGTAGGAAGTTAGGGATGAGAGTGTTGGAAGAAGTATAGGGCTACTGAAGGAAAATGATTAAAAGCAAACAAAATCATGTCAATTATTTAAAATTGTAGATAAAGCTTCTTTTTCTACAAAAGTATAGATGGTCCAGCTAACAGAAGAAGAAGAAGAAGAAGAAGAAGCAGGAGCAG
>NW_022196897.1:145101443-145116146 GCF_008632895.1 Mastomys coucha
GAGGAGGAGGAGGAGGAGGAGAAGAAGAAGAACAAGAACAAGAACAAGAAGAACAAGAAGAAGGAGAAGAAGGGAAAGAAAGGGAAGGAGAAGGAGAAGGAGAAGGAGAAGAAGAAAGTATCAACAAGTATCCAAAAAATATCACTTTTAAATGGCATTATGGGTCTACTTTTTTTTTTAACCAAACTTCATCCAGTTAGCTGATATTTCAGAGAATGTAGAAAGATGGATAGGATTTAAGGTAAAATTCAGTGTGAGAACTTGCCTAATTTGGATTAGACCCTAAGCACTAGAATAAAAAGAAAAGAAAACAAAAATCAAAAGACAACTAGGGCTTTGGAGATTGGTCACAGAGTTAAGGTATTTGCCACCAAACTTGACATCCTGACTTTTATCCCACATGATAGAAAGAGAGAGCTGAGTCCCAAAAGTTGCCATTTGACTGTCACATGTACTTCATGCATGAACCCTCCAAATAAATACATGTACTAAAATTTGGGGCAAAAAGCCAAGACCAGAAAATTCTCCAACTTATTAAATGGTATTAGTAAAGCTTGATTCCAGGTGTCTAAGGATGCTGAGGCACAAAGAACTATGGCTCATACTCAGTTATAAACACAGATGGCGACACTAATAAAATATGAGCAAACCAGTCTATACAATCTCAAGGTCAAGAGAACCATATGATGGGCAAGTTTGGTTGATCCTAGGAATTCAGGAGACCTTGAGACCACAAGATCTTGTATCATATTTAAGACTGTTATCAGCCCAGGGACAAAAGCCATAATATGCTCATTAAAGTAGATACAGATTGAATATCAGTGTTACCTGGCTTCAAGACAGTGGGGGAAAGGAGTTCTATATTCTCCTTGTCTCTTTAAAAACTCCATAAAACAACGTAGATCAACAGTCAGACTTTGTGTAAGCCTATCTGTGACCTCAAACCACACAAAGTTGATGAAATGCTTAGTAAGAACTGAGTAGAGTGTATCCACGCAGGAAGAAACACATGGGAAGCTAGCAGGGTTACTATATAGTATTTATAGACATAGTGTATTTTTGTGTAATGAGCATGAAGAGACAGTGAAAGAGTAGACATAGAAGAGAAGACAATGCTCTGGTTCAACAGGGACAGAGTAAGGAATGGGATTTTGTGATGAAACTTTGAGGTTGTCATTTCTTCTTTGTAAAAAGTGTGAAATGTTTTATTTCTTTTCCCTCAACTTTACTGGTATGTGATTGACTGGTAAACCTATATGTAATGATGTCAGGTGATGACTCAGTTGACCAGATTCATGAGCTCCAGGTTTAGTATTAGACACTGTCTTCAAATATAATGTAAAGAGTGAATGAGGAAGACACCCAACACTGACCTCTGGGATCTACATGCATGAGCTCTACGCATTCTCTGAGCACACACATGAATACATAAACACATAACTCACACACCTGTATGCATTGTGTAATGGTTGATATACTTAATTAACATAGTCATCGTTCACTTAATTACATTAAATTATTATTAGTTAAAAATATCTTACTTTACTTGTAGATCTGTGAGTTCACAGACAAAACGTGTGTGTGTGTGTGTGTGATAGTTTCACTGTAATATCCAGGTTGACCTCTGCTTCTATTTCCTGAGTACAATCATTATGCCACTATTCCTGGCTTCATGATTATATATATATGTGTATATATATATATATATATATATATGTATGTATATATGTATATATGTATATGTACATATTTAGAGAGAGAACATTTAAAGTCTAGTGTCTTAGTAAGTGTCCATTACTTTTAGAATATTACTAACTATAGTTGCCATATGTACACTTAGTGTCTAGGATTCATTCATCTAGTGGATGAATGTATCTTTGAGTAGCATCTTCTCACTTGGCCATCCTACCTGTCCTTAGTAACCACCCTTCCAACCAGCCTGAGATGACGAGAAATGGGAGGAAAGCACAGCGTTCTGGTGTGTGTTCTGGGCCGTCTTCACATTCTGTTTTTCCTGGAAGTACTGTCTCATGACTATTCGTTATGGATTTTGTCTTCTTCTGGTCCTAAGAATGTCACTGTGATAGAAATCTTCAGAGGTAAGGGTAGATGCAAACTAGGATCTTTGTACCATGGCTCAGGAGAAATGGAGAAGGCCAGCAATGCTAACAGCTGGATTTATAGGTTGGTAGGGAGGGTATATGGCGAGTATTAAAGAGTCAAGATGTTTATACTAGAACGAACCTTGAATTTGGAAAGTTTTTGGGTCTTCCCATAATGCTCCAAGTGACTCTGGCCATTATGGGAAGACTCCAAAACTTTTGAAAAACTGAATGATATTAATTTGAATTCTTTAAAGATAACCACGTCTCTAATACCTTTTATTATCTTGTTTGAAATTGGTTAGTCTGTTTCCTTAGAGGGAAACAGAGCTACCCTGCCCATCCATCACCACACTGTGGGGCTGCTCAGTCTGTCTCATCTCCTGTTTGCACCACTTGGGGAAGAATTCCATTGTCAAAGCTTTCTCCACTTTTCTTACACTAATACAAGCTACAGGCAAACATTTAAGTTGAAGTTTCAAAAGTCACCTCCTAGATTTAAATTTTTATGTGATAAAAATAAAAAAAACCCCAAATCCCTGATTCATAAATGTTTAAACAGTATCATTTGAATGTAAGTTTAAATGTTATTTATTTATTATTTTCCTTTTATCAAAAATAGATTTTTCCCCTCACATATACCCTGAGTATGGTTTCTCTTTCCTCTATTTCTCCCAGACTTCTTACTCAGTAATTTTAGACTTATATAAACATGCAAAACAAATACAAAAAAACCCTCTATTCCAATATCCCTCCACTCAGATTTTCCAAATGTTAGCATTTTTATTTTTACTTAATCATGGTCCCTCTTTATACATCTTTATTATTTTTATGAACCATTTTGATGAGTAAGATGTAGGTATGACACCTGGGCCCTCAATACATTACTGTGCATTTCCTGATGACAAGAGCGTTTTCAAAGATTATCAAAAGCAGGAGCTCAGCCAGCAGTAGGCAGTGTGTTTGAAAAAATTCACAAGCCTTCTTCAAATTTTCTCAGTTGTTGCTTTAAGCTAAGACGACTCCCTGCACTTCACTGCCAGCTTCCTTAGTTGTTTTACTCTGTATTACATTTTCCATCTTTCTTTGTCTTGACCCTGACATTTTTGAGAATGTCAAGAATGCTTATTTTGCAGTCTGTTCTCCCATTTGTTTATCTCATGGTTTTTCTAAATTCTTACACATTTCTATACTCTTACAAGTTTCTTTAATTTGTAAATGAGTTATTATTTATGAATGACCTGATTCAATACTGAGTCCCTAGTTAGCTTTATATAACTATTAGTTAAGCTAATTTTCATGTTTTTTTTTTCTTATAGTTACATAGAGTTGACCAATTGAGGGCCATTGGATAGTTGAGTGGGATGACTTGCCATTTGGGGAATACTGGACATTGCCAGCTTTGTTTCATTTGCTTCTGTTTCATTTTCTGAAGCATGCTTCCCACAGTAACCATCAGTGTGTGTATCCCTGTTTCAGTACTTTGCAGTATAAGAAAACAAAAATGAACTATTCCATTAGGCCTTCACACAGATTCTGGTATATGGAAAAAGATGTTGGTGGTATCCAAGCTGACTTATCAGCCAGCCACTTCTTAGCAAGACCACCTCATCACTGGCTGTTCAAGAATCTTCATATGATATCTGAGAGGTGGTTAGGGTTGCATAGTATAAGTGGACTATGTATGAGCCACCTCTATATCCTAGGAATAAATTGCAGACTTTCTGCCAATGGCAGCAGGGTTGGAATGGGATTTGATGAAATGTTCAGTCTGATGCCCATTACAGAATTACTGAATTACATCTTTACTTCTTCCCCGTACAAACCCCAAGAAGTAAAAGGCAGCTTCCTTGTGCTATCGTGCAAATGGGATGCACTCTGCTCCGTTCTGAGCTTTCTTTTCTGTTCTTATCTGGAGGCCATTCTCCAGATCTCCGCCACTTGCCCTTCTGCCCTGTTCTGAAGCACAGACTCGCAGCTCCCAGGACCTCTCTACCACGCTGTGTTTTCCTTCTCATTCTATGTCACCCAGTCTTTTGACAAACAAGAGATGGATTTTCTGTTTCCTACCCTGTATTATGTTTCCCTACAAGCTCTTTAAACTCTTTGAGGCAGGTCTACTTGGAGACGTGCTCATTTTTAGTAAGCAAAGATCTCATTTCTTTTTAAAATGTTTTTATTATTACTTTCATTAAAATAGCTTGTTTTGATTGTACCACCCGGCCCTAAACACCTCTCCTCCAAACCAACCCAACTTTGTGTCCTTTTTTTGCTTTGTTCGTATATTTGTTTGTTTGTTTAAAAACCCATCAAGTCCAATTTAAAGTTGAAAAATCCTTGAAAATTTATTTTAAGAATATATTTAAGGATGGATCACGAATAAAGATATTTTAAAATCTCATTAAACATATCCCCAAGCTAATAATTATCTACAGGTTACCTTCAATTATTTGGTAATTACTATGCTAAGTGCTTCATGCACATTACTTGACTTAATCCTTACAAGAACTCTGTGAGGTTCTCAATAGTATTACTATGTTATGGAGTGATAAGCAGAGGTCCAGGCAGTAGTTAACTGAATTTCCCAGGGCTGTGCAATCGGTGCTCAAATGGCAGAGTTGAGACTAGATTCCTTTCATACCACCAGTAGCTACTATATCCTGTCACGACCAAAAGAGAAAAGAAAAAGAATATTTCTTACGAAAATTGAGGGGAAAATATAAGCTTATTTAACACGAAGCAGCATTTATTGATGATCTCCCATGTGCTGGGCACCATTGGGCACTTTGATATATACTGTGCAGCCCCGGGAGCAGGGAGGTACTACGTATCTATTTTGTAAATGAGGAAATTAGGGAGCGATGCAGTTAAACACTGTCCTCGTGGACTCGCATCTCAGGGGTGGTAGATGTTTCTAGTCCATTCAAATGCATTTTGGAAGGCCATGTTCCGATCCTTTTCACCAGTCTCAAAAAAACTTCCCCGACTCTCAGAGAGACTTTAACTCTACAGTACAGTTATTTTTGCCCTGAAAGCTTACAGCCTTCTGGTGTCTTTCTTTCAGTGTCAGCAAGTCCTAGGAGAAAGGCTTGCAGGAGAGGCTGCTGGGCAGGGCAGTAAGTGATGGAAGGGTGGCGCTGTCCTACCCCGCCCTCCCTGTCTACCCCTTCCTGGTGAAGGCCATAGCTACAATGGCACGCAGGGGCATACTCCAGTCTTCTCAGGGAGTAATGTTCTGCTCAGGGGTGATAGAACGCTCGGTGGCTGGCCCAGCCGAGGTATTGGAGAAAGATCCATCACCCCTGAGTGATCGGTGACCCACAGGTACCACGAGTGGAACCTCATGACCAGTCACTCAATTACCAGCTCAGTGACATGTTTATAAGGGTGAACTTTAGAGAGCTATTAGGGAGCAGACAGATGAGCTATAGCTGTGCCTGCAGGGCAGAGCTCACCCAGCCCCACTGCCTCTGCAGACCCATTACCCAGTAATTAGGGGGAGTTTTAAGTAGGAAGCAAGGAGTTAAATTATTGCTTAGATTAGCGCCTCACTTGTCACTGTGGAAAGTGCTGCTTTGGGGAAAACTGGAAGACTGGTGGAAGGAAGACAAGAATGGTGGGTGAGAGGGAAGAAGGGAGAATGGGAAGATGTATGAGAGAAAGCTCTGAGAAATGGAGCTTTGAGATAAGAGCTTAATTTTTCCAGCTGGCTTCTGTGAGAGGGATGGCAGCTGGGTGATGCCTGGTCACCCATGCTACACATCTACTTGGGTTACTGTAGCTCATCAGGAAGATGATAGCAACAGCACCCACAATAATAGTTACAAAGAGTTATACTACAAGATGGGCATTGTGCTGAGCAATGTCCATGGACCATCAGCTCATCTGGTCGCCTCACTCCAGAGGAGGCAGCTAGCACTGTGATACCACTTACCAGATAAGAACACTGGACCTCTGCTGTGTAACTTAGCAACAGAGCTGAGGTGACCTGTCTGATTCTAGGGCCCAGATTCTTTCTCACCACAAAGCTTAGTAAAGTTTTCACCAGGCAGGAGTGATGGCTAGTTTAATAGTCGACTTGACACCGTGCAGTGTCACCTGGAATGAGCAACTTGATGAAAGATTACCTAGATCAGGTTGGCCTGCGGACATGAGTATGGGAGATTGTCTCAGTTATGTTAATTGTTGTAGAAAGACCCAGCCTAAGATGGGTACATTTATCCCCTAGTGTTGGGTCCTAGGCCACGTTATGAGGAGAAGGTGAAGTGGGCAAGCATGAGCCTATTAATTTCTCACTCTCTGTTCTTGACTTTGGATGTGATGTGACCAGTTACTTCAAGTTCATGCTGCTGCCTTGATTTCCCCACAATGATGGACTATGACCTGGTATTGTGAGGTAAAATAAACTCTTACCCCCAAGTCACTTTTGTCAGGGCATTTTGTCACAATAGCAGGTAATGAAACTGAGATAGCTGGATTGCACCAATCCCTTTCATAGAACAAAGGAAGCTTCAGGCTTATTTCTTAGCTTTTCTTTCTGATTTCTATCCCCTGTACTCTTGATTCATCTTCAGAGAAAGACTGTCAACTGCTGTTAAGTTTTACTGTCTATGTAGCTTTCATTGTAGAAGGTATTACAGATCAGGTAGAGAGTGTCATACAATAGATGGTTTTACTCCATCACCTGGTTTCTGATATACTTCACTGGTGGATCTTGTACTTCTTTTCTTCTCCTGAAAAATTTTGGAGCAAACCTCAACTATCATATAATTTCACCTCTGAGTACCTCAGTATCAAAGACAGAGATTTGCCTTAAAAGATAAGCAAAATTTTTGCCTATAGCCTCCAAAATAATGATTGCCATCCAATTGGTTTCAATTTCCTAAGTTATCATATAATTTTAGAGATAAATTTTTGCTCAGTTCTGGATCCAAATAAAGTCTATACATTGCAAATGACTTGTAGATCTGTTAAGTTCATTTTAATCTATACATTTCCTCAATGTTCATTTACCTAAAACAAGTTTGTATTAGCCTTAAAGAATTATGGAACTGAGGAGACGGCTTAGTGCTTAAAAGAACCCGTTGCTCTTTAAGAGGACCCAGGTTTAGTTTCTAGCACCTTTATGGGAACTCACAACCATTTGTAACTCCAGTTCTAGGGGTCTGATTCCCTCTTCTGACCTCTGAGGACATCAGGCACCCATGTTATACCATGAACATACATACATACATACAGGCAAAACACACACATAGAAGTTTTAAAATATTTTGTAGTAAAAACCCATTTTCCCATTGTTTTCAACAGCTGTTCTCATGGGATTTTGAAAGAGGATTTTGCTTTGTAGCCCAGGGAAGCCTAGAACTCACTCCAGCTTCAATTTTTAGAGACTTGGGATTGAAGATATCAACTGCTGTGCATAGTCCTGTCTGCACCTTGATGGCAACCTCTTGGGTTTAAATGCCCTTCACACTTGGCAATTCTGAGAAAATAAATTAGTTGCTAGATTTAGAGTTTGACCAAATTCAGGTTTGGATTGTTTTAGTTAATTCATTAGTAAATATACAACATGGGTTATGGCTATCCAACCTTTTGACATTATAATCTAATGGTGCCATCTACAAATGTGTTTGGCTTCATTCACAACTATCAGGGAGGCCCATGGCCCATGGGCTGCATATTGGACATGCCTGGGGAATTCCATGTGTTTTAACTAGGACATCTGTTTGATGGCCTTCTGCTGTTAGCAGCCATTGGTTTTCATCCTTGATAGTGATAACAACATCATTCCTTTCCTATTAATTATCTGAATCATGTTTTAAAGAATGGCCTCCCTTCATTGATTATTTATTATCTTGAGATGGAGTTTATACGGAACAATAAGTTAGTGCTTGGTCCCTTCATTCTCTCAGTTTGGAGATAATAAGTCAGTTTGTTCTTTATGCAGGGCACTAATAGTTTCACCACATTTTTCCTGTCATCCTGCACCCATGGACCTGAAAGTTCTCTTTTGTTTGTTCTGAGACAAAGTCGACTGGAGCCTTGGCCAGCCTTGAATCCCAATTTTCCTGCTGTCTCCTCTCAGATGCTGGGATTACAGCTGAGCACCACCAAACCTGGCTCTAATGTTGTTGTAGCTGTTTTCATATTGAAATCAAAATTCAAGTCTAGCCAGTGGGCGACTATATACAAGCTGATTCTTGAGTTTATTTATTTACTTATGTAATAAGATCACACTTGTTTTTAAAAGGGTTTTAAATTTAACATATATTCATTGTACCAGCTTATCAGGTTTCATTATGTGTGCTTTAATATACATCATGGGTTCTAGTACCCAGCCTTTTGACATTATAACCTAAGGTGCCATCTACAAATGTGTGGGGTTTCATTCGCTGCTGTGCAGCATCCATATTTTCTCCAAGTCCAACAGGGAACACTTCAGGGTGAAGATGTTTCCACTGGGGCTGGCTAGATTTGTGATTCACCAATGGGATATATATATATATATATATATATATATACACACACACACACACATATATACACACACACATATATATACACATACATATATATGTATATATGTTATTAAATGTACATTAAATATGTATATTAAAATATGCATTTGTGTACTTGTATGAAATTCAGATCTTCTCTTGTTCTCCCTTCACATGTTCCCCTTTCTCTCATCAAATTATTTGCCTTCTACTTTCATGTCTTAAAATCTAGAGTCTGTATATGAGAAAAATCCAGCAGCATTTATCTTCCCGAGTTTGGCTTATTTTGCTTAATATGATGACTTTCAGTTCCATCCTCCATGCTCCTGCAAAGGACATAATTCTGTTCTTCTTTATGGCTGAATCAAACTTCCTCGTGCTTGTGCACATTATGTTTTCTTTACTCATTCATCTGTCCAGGGCTGCTGCTGCTGCAGTCTTGGTTAGCAACATTCATCTGCTTCTTCAGAGGTGGGCTAAGGCTAAAGGCTTGAGTTTGACCCTGGGCTGGCCTGAGTTGGAGGTCTAACTCTGTGTCCTGGACAGAGTGTCACATGCAGCTACACTGGGCAGATTCTTAATCTCTCTTAAGCACGGGGGCCCAGTCAAGGAAATGCATCCTTGATTGCATGCAAGAAAGCCCAGCCACGGGGCAGACCAAAGTGGGAGATTCTTTGTGAAGCCAATGGTCTTACCATGGAGAGAGGCCCAGGTTCTCCTGCAAAGTCTACCTGCCTGTGCAGTTTGTACCAATATGTTCAGAGCAGGCACTGGGTATTTGATCTTTTGGAAAAGCAGAGCTTCCTGACGTCAGCTTCTTTCTAAAGCTAGACTGTATCTGTGTCCTTTCCTGAAGCATTTTATAAAATCATTTTACCCATATTTCTTTTCACCTTAGACTTCAAACTTTGATTTCCTCTGGTATTTACAGCAGCATCTGTGGATTCTCAAAGTCATACTTCAGGGTGAAGATGTTTTTTAGTGCCTGGCCAGACTTGTGACCCACCAATGGGCAGCTGACTCTGATAGAATGAAACTGAAAGTCAACCTCAGTTTCTCGGTATTTCTTTTTCCTTTTAGGAAAAGGAAGATCATTGAACAACTTCACTTTAAAGTGTTTTATCCTTTGCCATCCAAACCTGGTCACCAAATGAGTCTTAAACACACACACTATGAGCCAGAGTGTCTGTGTATGAGGCACTAGGGTCTAACAAAACCAGATGTGGTCCTCATCTTCCAAGTGGGGAGGGAGGTTATGAAGGAGGGGGAATATTTTTATAGAAACGTGTGAAATTATATCTAGTGATTTGAGATCAGGATTATGTTAGTGTGGGGGACTTGACATAGTGAGCAAAGGCATCCAAAGGGAAACAATCTTGTGGAGTTAGTGAGATTACTTATAGAGCCATGGGAAGGGAATTTAAGGCCTGAGATATAGATGTAATTGCCCAGTGATGGGGAGGAGCGTGTAAATACTACATAGTGAAATGGAGGGAGGTGGAGGGGGCAGAGATGGCCGACTGTGGAGGACACTGCAGGTAGTAAGCTAGGGGAAGAAATGAATGACCACAAAGGTGGACCTTCAGAAGCCATCCAGATGTGCATTGATGTACTCTCTGTCATTTAGACTTGAGAAACTCTAATTAGCATAGACCCTTCCAAGGTCCCAGTACACGAACACTACTCAAGCTTATTTGTTGCACAAGGAAACTTTTGGAATGTTCTGCAATCTCCCAGCTCAACTATAAAATAAATGTGGTAAGAGGTTCAGTTTGGCATCTCTAATAAGGGACTAGGAAGCCACAAGAAATAATTTTTACTGCACTGCACCAGGGTGAAAATAGTTTCTTCACACTCTTTGCGAAATAACATCACTAGCTCATTATCATATGAAGAGGCCAAAAGTATGCCATCAACAAAAGGTGGGAAAAATTATTACAGAGCTGCACTTTGTGTGCAGTTGACAAAAAGAGTGTATTATACAGTCTCAACCCATCTGCCTCTGTCAGGCATTGGCCACTATAATGAGTCCATCATCCTATTTCTGTGATCACAGTTTTGAAGCAAAAACATCCTTTCTAGGTCTCTTTCCCTCTTGGTGTTAAGGGGTCATATCAGGCCCTCAACAATGGTCTCATTCCTTGGATCTCAGTACTGGGGACATCCAGTCACATGGAGGTAGAGGGGTGGGCAAACACAAGGGTGGGACTCTGTCTTCTCACCATTTACTCTCATATAGGATCTTCATAGTCTAAAGTAAATGAGACAAAAGGCTGTGAGAGATTTGCATGAAGACAGTGATTGACACAGACAGTGGCAGGCTGCCTGAAAGACAATCACCTTAATAGCAAGTTAAATGGACGCATCCTTGCACTGAGGCAAGAAATGCAAAGCAGGGCACATCTATAAGGCTGTCAATATGGGCACACAGATTTGGTTTTTTTTTTTTTTCAAGTGGAACATTTGAGACAATTAATAGATATTATTAGAGAAACTCTATGTGCTGGTGACTCTTGGAATAGTCACATTCATGAGTTATTGCTTTGAAAATTAGACCCAACTATAATGATAGATTCTTCGCCCTCTTAGTTACCTTGTGTTTACATGCAGAAAAATTAAACAAGCCCAAGTTCACCCATTTGCTCTGCAAAGATATCAGTGATTTCCCCCAGTCCTACACAGGAGGTGGTGGCTGATAAGGGACATTTCATTGTTTACTGTTTTCTTCATGTGGCTGTGATTTGTGTCCTCAAGCACATGCTCTACCGTTCAAGACTGCAGTTGCCCAAGTTGCCCGCCACAAGCAAGCAGAGCCACGGCATCTGTCAGTGCTTTCTGTAAGTGATGCAAAGGTTATGCTTGCAAAGTGGCACCTCTACTTCCAGTATCCTTCTCTTCAGTTTCATAAATGTTCACCATTTTCCTTTGGTCTAGACCAGTCCTGGTGTTCGGCTAACTCAATCTACTCATGGTCTTCTAGATCACCAGCTTTTCCTTTCTCTTCCTCTGTATATACTGTTAAGTGATCTTGGAGTTGTCCACTGCCCTTGTTTTCCGCCTTGTCTTTGGAGTCAGTATCTTAAGCTCATTCTACAATGATGTGGGTCTTTCCTCTTTTGGGTCCAGATTTTCATGTGAAGACCTCGTAAGGACATTCCCCACCATCCTTGCCACCCACATGCCCGTGTATACTTCCATGCACGTGAAGAGCACCCCCTGCCCATAATAATAGAATACCATTTCAGAACTCATAGGTCCCCGAATGCTTTGTGTCAGGACCCTTTCTTACCTAACACCTCAAACAGGGCAGGTGCCTGGTTCTTGCAGACTTCTGTACTTTTTCTTTGAGTGTGTTGGGTTATTAACTAATTATTGCTTGTAAACTCCTCGGGAAATACCAGGTGCTTGTTCAATGCTAAATATGGTTATTAGCAAAGCTTTGATTTTAGAGCAGAGCCAGGGAGTCCGGAAATAAGCAAATAACAGTTGTTCAGGGAGGCAGGCAGCTAAGGGACATGCCGTGGTGTATAATCAAACTCTGCATGGTTCTTAAAGGCACTTCGGTTCACTGCTTGCTGCGCCTGTCCTTCTAGGGAGCTACACTGTTTTAGAGAAAAGGACAAAATGATTGATTTTCTGAGTCCCCCATCCAGCACTGCATCTCATCTTTCAGTGTTTGCTTACTTTTCCTGTTCCAACTACTTTCCTCACAGTGGATACTGTCTACTACTCCTTAGGGGGAATAGAAGATCCACCTGGATTGCTTTACTGTCACATATATGTGCATATGTATACAGTCTAGAGAACAATCTTGGGTATTTGCTGGTCCTCCCCAGGATCTTTGTGTCTCTACATTTCTAGTGCTAGATTTACAAGCACATGTCACGGCAGCCAGTTTTTATGTAGTGGGTTCTCTGATTGGACTCAGGTCCTCATGTGTGTGCAGCTATTGACTGAACTATCTTGACGACTGTGTTGAGTATTTATTATTGTTCTCTTGTTGATTTGTAGCCTTAAAGAATGGCTGACTTTGCCCTCCTGGTTGCTGGAGCTAAAGAATTCCACCTTCGAGATAACGTGGGATGAAGGAGGGGTTTCTGACTCAACTCCTTGAAATGATGGATTCGAAGAAGGTCTTCAGATCATCAAGCCCAGATTTGTCTCATGCTGTGAGTACTCTGAATGTGGTCATTTTCAAGTTATCAATTTACTCTCTTCAAACCAGGAGTTGGAAGTGAGATGCATGGTAACTCACTTCTATATACCATGCCCTGATCAATGGGTGCTACACAGTCTGAAAAGTCCAGGAAGAATTACTTAATAACATGATAGGGAGGCCATGATCACTTTTATGTATTGATTACCTTTTATAGAAACCAGTTTTTCATTGCAAACTTATTTGGTTTAGTTTTAAATGGTTGTATGAAATAACCAGTCTATAAAATTCTTGATAATTTAGGAATTAGCTTTTGTGAACCAATGAGAGCATACTAGTGATCAGACAAAGTTTGGTCTCAGCTCCAGCTCAAACACATAAAGGAGGGAAGACCTATAACTTAATAAAAAAGTTACTTTGTATATAACCTAACAGTATCAATGACATGACACACCCACAGTCTAGTTGCTTACCATCTACTAGATGGAGGTCATGTTAGCTACAGTAGCATGTCCTGAATAGCTATAGTCCAACTTACAGAGAATTATGAAAAATAAGATTATAAACATATGCTTACTAGTAGCTATTTTAAAGATTCCTTTTAAATTTCTCTCTCTCTCTCTCTCTCTCTCTCTCTCTCTCTCTCTCTCTCTGTGTGTGTGTGTGTGTGTGTGTGTGTGTGTGTCTGTCTGTCTGTCTGTCTGTCTGTGTGCCTGTATATGATACAAGTATAAGGGTGCCTATAGAGGCCAGAGGAGGTAGTCAGATTTCTTGGAGTTGGAGTTACAGGTGGTTGTGAGCTACCTCATATGGGTGAGATCTGGTATTAGAACTTGGATCCTTTGGAGGAGCAGCAAGTGCTCCTAGCTGTGCACTCATCTCCCCAGCCTCCTGGTACTTATTTGAATGATGGTTATCATAAGTACTGTTATCATAAATATGCTATCATAACATAAATATCATAAATCATGTTATTATAACATCACAGGGTGTGCCAAAAAATGATGCCCATCACAACTGAGTCCCACTTTACAGTAGATCTGTGGATTAGCCCTCATGATGAGTATTTTTGCTAGGATTTAGGTACAGTCCCATTTGCTACTGACAAATGATTATTGAGAGGTTGACCTTGTAGCAAAGCTCCATATATCCTCTAATGGGCAGATACAGGAACTGGACTCCTAGATGGAAGTGTAAGTATCTATAGGGGATTGAAGCCTGAGTGTGATGTCCCTACCCATAGATTAGGCATTAATCAACCCATGAATTAATTGGTCACGTGATTGTGGAGTGTTTTGTTTGTGAGCCCGGGTAATTACAAGACCCAATATTTGTGGGGTTCCAAGACTTGTGGATATATCCTGATAAAGGAGTATGCTTTCCAAAGGTAGATTGTATATGGTGAAATAATTCAGGTGAGCAGATACAGAGCCAGGCCATACCATGGGGATACCAGAAGTAGCCTGTGGCTACTACACACTTGAAATGTGATTACTAACTGAGATTCTCTATAACACATACTCTAAATGTTGAAGGATTACTATGGAAAAAGGTTAATTATATTACTAACAATTTTATATTGATTATATATCCATATCATGCTATTTTGGATATGAGTAAATAGAATTCACTACCCAAGTTAATCTCATCTGTTTTCCAGTCTCAGAGCGTGCTAAGATACTTAGTCATGTTCATGGCTTCCATGTATTGTTGTTCACAGTTCTATTCTAGAAAATTCACTGTCAACTTTCAGGGTACTGTGTTCTCCTAGGGTAAATCAGTGTGGGTGAAGGCTCCCGATATCAAGATTGGCCTCTGACTGTTAGGAATATTGTGGAGAGAAAAGTGTTTAGATGCCGCCCCATGTAGAACAGGCTGTGCCCCTCCCCACTTTTCTCCATCACGGCTTACTGTCGAATGCCACCATCTCTTTTTTTTTTTTTTTTTT
>NW_022196897.1:145116576-145118956 GCF_008632895.1 Mastomys coucha
CATAGTTAATCTCCGCAACTCCTCCTGTGGGTATTTGATTCCCCCTTTTAAGAAGGAATGAAATGTCTTCCTTTTGGTCTTCCATGTTCATAGCAGCCTTATTTATAATAGCCAGAACCTGGAAACAACCCAGATGTCCCTCAACAGAGGAGTGGATACAGAAATTGTGGTACATTTACACAATGGAGTACTACTCAGCTATTAAAAACAATAAATTTATGAAATTCTTAGGGAAATGGATGGATCTGGAGAATATCATCCTGAGTGAGGTAACCCAATCACAAAAGAACAAACACGGTATGCACTCTCTGATAAATGGTTATTAGTGCAGAAGTCTGGAATACAGGAAGAACAACCCACATTCCACAAGGAACTCAAGAAGAAGGAAGGCCACCATCTCTTATGTGGATAGCTCTCTGTCTTTTGCCTAACTGCGCTCTGTAGTTTGCTCTTGCCCTGCGAGAACCCATTTTCCTGCTACTCCTAATGGGTAGAATGATTTTTCTTAAATACTGTCTATTCAAAAGACCTCATCAAAGTTTTTGCTTGCTTGTTTGTTTGTTTTTTTAAAATAGCATTCTGATCTTTTTGAATTAAATCTAAAGTCATTGTGGCCTTGCCTGGAAAACCATAGATTCTCTGTCTTGCTTTACCTTCCTGCCTTCTTTATTTCTCTTGGATGGTCCTAAGACTCCATTTAGACTCTTAAGTGAGGCAGCTGCTTTAGCCCCTAAAACAGTGTTTCATAACCTTCCTAATGCTGCAACCCTTTAATAGAGTTCCTCATGCTGTGGAGACCCCACCACCAACCCCAACCATAAAATTAGCTTGTTGTTAATTCATAACTGTGGTGGTTTGAGTATACTTTGCTTATAGGAAGTGGGTACTATTAGGAGGTGTGGCCTTGTTGGAGTGGGTGTGGCCTTGTTGGAGGAAGTTTTATAATTAACCTTTTTCCATGGTAATTCTTCAACATTTAGAGTTTTGGGGGTGAGCTTTGAAGTTCTGCATCACGTTGAAAGAGAGTCTTCTGGTTGCCCCTAGAACAAGAATTTGAACTATCAGCTCCTCCAGCACCATCCCTGCTTGGACACTGCCATGCTTCCTGCCATGATGATAATGGACTGAACCTCAAAACCAGTAAGCCAGCCCCAAGTAAATGTTGCCCTTCATAAGAGTTGTCTTGGTCATGGTGTCTCTTCACAATGAGTGGAACCCTAATTAAGACAATAACTGTAATTTTGCTATTTTGTACTGTTGCTCTAAAGTAGGACTGCTGCCTTCCTGCCTTAGGGACTTTACAGGGCTGCATCTTCTGCTTGGAACCTTCTTGCTCCATTTGACTCCTTGTCTGGATGATGCTGTCTCATTGCTTTTGCTACCATCTCCTCTGAAGAGCCCTCTCCATTCACATAGAAAAGACTGTCCATCTGTCTTCTGTTATGCGTGTTATTCCTATCTCATTCCCCCGATTGACCTCATGGGCTCACTCACTTATGCCCTCTCTTGGCTCTTCTGGATTCAGTTTTAGACTGTTAGCCCCCTATGATGGGTCCTACAGCGCAGGTATTGTCACCTAGAAAGCACTTAAATATTTACTAAAAAGGAATGAATGAGTAGAGGTCTGTTATCTGAGCTGGGACACAAGTTCAATACCAGCCTTAGCAATGATGACTCAATGGGGATGGACTGGGGCTTTGGGAATGGGAGAGGGAAGACTAAAGGCACAGGGGCTGGGGAAATGAGCAGAACTCAGCCCAAGCCCAGCAGGGATGGCTTGGCTCAGCCCCATCTCAGGCAGTGACTTCAAAGCTCTTCAGAGGAAGCCAGTCAAGCAAGATGTGTCAGTCCTTGGAGGTGTCAGTGGCAGCCCCCTTACCCCCACATCTCTGGTCAGCCCCACCACCGCACCCCCCTGTCTCTGATGCTACAGCACCTTCTATGGCAGGTCTGGTAATTAACTGTAGCGGCACAGTGTGTTCACACAGATGTAAATCACCAGGCAGATACTTTGGGGCTTATCTACTAATGAAAACTCCTTGGCATTTCTGTAAGCATATTATGGTCAATTACAATTAATTCAGTTCGCATCGACTGCCTTTTTCCTTATGCAAAGATCGTGCAAATGGAGTGTGTGCGCTGAGGGCTGCAGGCCTGCAAAATCCATAATGGTTAGCTTTCAGGGGTGGTCAGGAAAGAATGAAACCCTGGGCTGTTTGAAATTTAAATCAGAGTGAGGCTGGTCAATAGAAGCTGACTCCCTGCTCTTGGCTGGGTGTGGGAGGACACCGGGGGCACTCTCCTCCTATCCAAGGTTATGGGGTCACTGACTATCCCCTTTCGTTATCACTGGCTTCCCTTCCTTCAGACTCCTCCCTTC
>NW_022196897.1:145118986-145123809 GCF_008632895.1 Mastomys coucha
CCCGCGCCCGCCCCCGCAGCCTTCCTGGCTACCATCTCTCAATGACCCAAGGGACTGACTTCCTGTCTAAATATTTGTAGCTTCGGTGACTCATGAGGACGCACAGTTACTTGACATAAGATGAGGGCTTTTTTTTCTTTTCCTAGCCTTCTCCAACTTCCAACTCCAACAAAGTTGGAAAAATAACAAGTGTTAAGACCATATTTAAGTTTCAGTGTCTGGGTCAGCTGACATCTGTTTAAAATGAATTAAGGGCCAAGACTGTGCCCTGCACTTCGTGGGTATTTGCGGAGTGTGGGTGTACCGCACAAGCCTGTGAGAGGAGTACTTGAGCACAGTGACTGCATCCTACAATTAGACTCTAGGTTGTACATCAGCCCTTATGGGGTCACTTGTAAGGCTGAATAATGGGAAAACCCATTCTCAGTCTTTGTTAGTTTTGTCAGCCCATGCATGAAGATGACTGTGTGTCTGCCCCGCCTCCTGTTCCTTTTCTGTCTTGGTAAGACGCCTGGGCTTCTCAGAGAGGCAGGGAAGTTGGACGGCTGGGTTTTCTGGGTAGAGACAAGACAAAGAGCCTCTAGGCGTGTGAACTGTAAGAACTGTTTTGAAGGAGTTTTTCTCAGAGGCTGCTTTCTCCCCAGCAAGCCAGTGACTGCTAGAGTACTCCTGAATTGGAGGGCGGCACAGACAGCTCTGTACTTGTGGCTATGAACACTCTCTTAAGGGCTTGCCAGCCCTGTTTACAATTGCTGCCCGTGTTAGCAACTTTTTCTGTGGCTGTGATACAATGCCATGACCAAAAGCAACGAAAGGAAACAAGCAAACAGTAAACAGAATATTTTGGTTTACAGTTCCGGAAGGACAAAGCCCATCATGGTGGGGATGGCACAGGAGAAAGAGCAGGAAGCAGAGAGGTCATGTTTCACCTGCACACAGGAAGTGGAGGGAGACAGTAGGAAGACAGGTAAATTATAAACTCCCAAAGCTTCCCCAGTGACTTGCTTTCCCAACTCCGGAAGAAGTTTCTATAACTTCCCCCAAAACAGCACCACCATATGGGGACTAAGTGGTCAAACACAGGCCCATTAGGGACAGTTCCTATTCAAAACACACCACCATCTTTCCTCTTTTTGTTTAAATGCTTTCTCTGCCCAACACTTGGCCTAATTGTGTGACGGGTGGGAGGGGCTAAGGTCTGATGTTGCTCAGTAGCAGCCCTACTACAGCCATGGGCCATGGCGTTTGATGTGTAGAGAGCCTTGCTCCTTCTCAGCCCTCGGTGATGCAACTCAGATTTCTGCTCTACGGCAGCTCCTAGGGCAGCTGCTAGGGTTCACCAGCAAGCTTGTGTGCCAGCTGCCCACATGCTAACCTACCTAACGGCACACATGTTATCCTCAGCTTTCTCTTCCCCTCTGATTTCTCCACTTCCTGATGGCATTTCTGAGGTAATGGCTCATATACAACCATTCAGGAATTCTGTCTCAGGGTCGGCTTCTCGAGAGCTGCATCATGACACCTCTTAGCTTAACGGATAAGCCTATTATTAAAAGCTACCCATAGCTTGAAGTGAACATAAATATATCCACATTATATAATATATCAAACAAAGCTTTCTGGATACTGTTGTCTCACATGGCTGCACCAGAAATGATCATGATCATGGTTTTTCTTGTGGTGGTTCCCTTCAAAGTGCTTTCTTATACATGGAAGTCAATGTACACACACATACACCCCCCCACACACACACACCACTATACCTACTGAACCATGATGCATTTTTAAAAAGTGGGCAGGCTATTTTGTATTTCTCTTAATGTACTAACTAGGGTTCTCCCACTCTTTTTTGGAAAACATTCCATCACATTGCATTGCATGGTACCAGTTCATCTTAATGATGCCCTGATTGGTGGATAGTTTGGTTATTTCCAGTCTATGATGGCTTCAGATTTGGGGCTGGAATTTCCCCCAGAGGATCTATTCTCTCAGATTAAGGGCTCCCTCTTGCAAGTTCATCCAGAAGTAGACAAAAGCTGGTTATAAAATTAAGATATAATGAAGACCAGATAGAGTTCTGGGAATTCCAGATAATGTAACATGACTCCTTCAAGTCCCTAGAGACCTAGAACCAGACTCTGAAGAGGTGGACTGGGACAGGACGCTGGGGAGAGAAGGGTCTGGAGCAGGGCGTGGGCCCTGAGGAAGAGGAGTCTTCTGGAGTCAAACTCTTGAGATTCCATTTGCTAATTTATCATAAGACCACAGAAATAAATGATCCCTCCTGCTCTGTCCAGATGTCACTTTCTTGGGTTCTGGCTTTGCCTCCACAGCTCTTACCACATCAAGAAGAGGGTTAGCAATAAAAAAAGAAAACATTTCTCACTGGCTGAAATCTCCTCTGTTGAATTTTCCTGTACCACCTCAGCCAGGAAGCTAGGTCTGGGAAGCATGAATTATTAGGTTGGACCATATGAAAGTAACATATCTGTAGATAGAATCTGGTTAAATATCTCCAGTCTCATGTGGTTTTACTAAGTAAAGTTTAAAAGCAATACAAAAAAAAATTATCTTTGAAGTGACTGGGTTGGTATGTTTCTTAAAATTTCAGAATTGAAATTTGAATGCAAGCAAATTGCTAAACAAGCTAGGGTTGCAACCTGGGTTTGTAGTTAGAGGTGGGGATGAGAAGATAGATACATGACAGAGATTCTGCTGGCTCCCATCCTTCATTCATGACAGCCATCATTAAGCCATTGAAACACTCCACTGACTCAGTCACAAACATACGACTTCTCAACACATTACTGTGTATGGTCATTGTTTGAAGATAGAGCCAGGAGAAATGATAGTGTCTAGAGCCATCATCTTTGGGCAGTGGTTCTCAACCTGTGGGTCACAACTCCATTGCGGGGAGGGTCACATATCAGATATCCACATTATAGTTTATAACAGAAGCAAAATTACAGTTATGAAGCAGGAGTGGTTGGGGGTCATCACAACATGAGGAATTGTATTAAAGGGTTGCACCATTAGGAAAGTTGAGAACCACTTGTCCTGGAAATTTAAGTAGTTATGGTCAGGTTTGTGTTTGGTTCACAGTTGTCAGTTCTTTTGAGCTAGTGTTGGTTTTAGACTAAGTTTAGAATTAGAGAAAACTCTGACTTTTCCTCAGAGTCCAGGTGAGTTTTAAGGCAAAGAATGGCTTGCCACAAGTTGGAACTGGATTAGGGTTACTTTGTAAGTTCATAGAGTTAGGCCAGATTCAGAGCTGAGGTTCAGATCCGTGGTGCTCAGGGTATTAAACTGAGTGTCTTAAGAGAGTTCAGCATTCAGCCCTCATAGCTGCTATCCCACCTGTTGTCTGATGTAGTAGCAGTGATCAAAAAACAGTTGTGTACTGATATTGCCTAGGGAGGACATGCAAGCAGGTAAGTAACATTGGTGAATTTAGCAATTCTGAGATTAATTTCCAGTATTGGGAAAGAACAATGTCAAGAGTACCACAGGTTGTTTTCTTTTGTCATTTGTTTTTTATTTTTTATTTCTGAGATGAAATTTATGAGAAGATGTTGGCCATCAGGTACTCAGCATAAAGTCTTTTACTTTGTGTAAACGGCCATGCTGTTGCTCAATAGAACTGATGACAATGGAAGCAATAATTTATTGAATGTTTGCTCTGAGAGAAGCATGGTTTTAAGGCTCTGACTATGTAGTAATTCAAAGTTACTCAGAGTTACCCAGTGCAGTACTATTGTTATAGTTATTTTGGAGGTGAGGGAGGCAGACTTAGAGACACAAAGATGCGCTTGCTTACATAGTAGTTGTTACTGCTCTCAAGGTTACTGCAGTTCAGGCTCCACTTCCCTGCTGGTAGCTGTGTGGCCAGCTGTTTGATCAGCCTATGATCTTGATTGGCAGATCCTGAGAAGGGAAGAGGCAGGAATAGCCAGGAGTGGAAGAGATCTCCAGAATAGTCTTTTGGGAGACACGTTCAGGTAGATAATGTTTAATGGGGGGTGGGTGTAGACCAAAAAGGTTGCTTAAACTTTTTTGGTGGGTAGTTAGGGGCTTTTGAAGTGAATGTATATCATTGGCCAGGGCCAGGGCACTGGGGATGTCTCATGTGCATAAGGAGGAATTCCAAGTGCTGCCAGACATGACCTTATAAAGAGGAGGGGAAGTTTAACCTGGCTACCTGGCTATGTGACCATCTCTTGGGAGCAAAGGTGGGGATGCTGGGCTTGAGCCACGGGACATGAAGGCCTGGTGGCAAGGGGGAGTGACCCTACTCCTGCCAGTCTCAGGATGCTCCAGGCCAGCTCCTCCCCAAGAGCTTCCCAGTCTTACAGCCATGGCCATAACAACGCTGAGCTAGAGTGTCCAACCTGATGTGAGGGGTTCCCAGTCTCAGTTCTTTTTTGCTGGAGTCTCTACTCATTTTCACAGGGATCTTTCCCTTAGAAGCTGATTTGTCTTGGAGTAAGCAATCTAGGATTGAAAGATAGAAAATAGCCAAGAGAAAAACTAGCATCTCTTTATAATCTGGTCTTGGAAGTGAGATGCAGTTATGTCTGCCATATTTTGCCATATTTTATTCTTTTAATTTGTGTATATATATGTATATGTGTATATAGATATGTATATAAACATATATATTATATACAAGTATATTATATATATACATGCATATAAATATGTTTATATGTGTATATATTATGAATATACACACATATACATGGCATATATATGTGTATATGTGTATATATATGCATATACATGTATATATTTATTTATATATATACATATACACATATATATTT
>NW_022196897.1:145124104-145131457 GCF_008632895.1 Mastomys coucha
ATATACATATATAAATATATATACACATATAAATAAATATATATAAATATATATAAATATACACATGCAAATAAATATATATAAATATATAAATATACATATATACACATATATATATGCCATATATGTATTTCTATGTATGCCATATATATATATAAATACATGTCAATAGATAATTCCCCCACATACCACAGATTGAATCTAGGGATTTGTAAATGCTAGGTAATACTTGAACACTGAGTTCTATTAAAATGTTTTAATTTTAACACACGGTTTTGCTACAACAGGCCTTTGCTTATGATACTTCTGTGCCAATCTTCAAAGTATCTGGGATTGCAAGCCTGCATCACGAGGTCCAGTTCATGCTTTTGAAACCAATACTTATTTAATGCATGGGTTGGTCATTATACCCTTAGTAAAGCCCACTGTCCACATTTCCATTTCACAATCTATAATGTTTCAATGTTTCTCCTCTTCTAGCTCTGTGTATGATTGCATTGTAAGCATCTTGAAACTGTGCTTTATAAATTTTTAATCTCTATGCTTTTAGCACGTCTACCTAGGTGTCTTAATTGCAGAAAGAAAAATATATAGTAAACATATTCTAGATCTTAATTAGAGTTTTGTCATCAAACTGATAAAACTGTGCTGTCTTAGCCCACTTTCCATGTAATAGCAGGACACTCAAGACTTCCTGATTTATCAAAGGCTTGTTCTGCTTTATGGTTCTGGAGCGGAAAAAGATCAAGTGGCTACATCTTGTTAGCTTCTGGTGAGGGTCTCTTGGTGGAAAGTAGAAAAGAAGCAGAGGTCAGCAGAAGACAGAGGAGGAGGAAAAAACTGGCCCCACCTACCTTGGAGGCAACTAATCTTGACTCAAATTGAAATTAATTTACATGAGAAGGGCATTAATCTCCTTTTGAGGTCTGATCCTCATGACTAATGACCTCCTAATGACCATCACTCAGTATTGGGGGCTCCTCACCATATATTGTAGGAAAAGAAATTCCTCTACATTTACCATAGCATATACCCTTTAAAGACATGCATACCTTATAATGTATACATTTGTGTCAATAATTGAAAAGTTAAAAATAAATGGCACTTCTCAAATTAAATCATTCATGTATTTAGGATCAAACAAAGATGGATTTAAAAGAAGATTGGAGGACTGGGTGTAGTGGTGAACACCTTTAATCCCAGCACTTGGGAAGTTGGAACAGGTGGATCTCTGCGAGTTTGAGGCCAACCTGATCTACATACACAGTGATTTCCAGGACCAGTTAGGGCTACATATTTAGACACTGTCTTGAACAAACAAACAAACAAATAAATAGTAGATTTTTAGTGATAGAGTAGAAGTGAATCAGATGAGAGTTAGGGAGGAATCAAGAGGTGAATTGGATCAAAATACATTGTACATAGGAAATTATAAAAAATGAATCAGAATATTATGCCATATAAAAAAATACCAGAATAGACACAGATGATGGCAAGAGAATGAACTAAAACAAAGAAAGGTATGGGGCAATGGTCTGTTCAGGCAACCTGGACTCAGTTGAGTATAAGTTTGGATGACCCCATGGGCGATAATTTCTGCCTGCAAGGGACAGAAGGAGTTTAGCCATGACTCCTGGGTCCCTGGCTCCTGTTTTAGTCCCAACTCCCTACAACATCCCGCCCCCCAGGAGAAGTGTGTTCTGTTACATAGACAATGTCCCAAGATCCCAGCATTCTAGCTAGACCCTACCCCCAGTCATCTGACCACAGCCAGATAGCCCCACCTCACAATATAAGGGGTGGTTTGTCTCCTCCTCTCTCTTGCTGTCTCGCCTTCTCTCTTGCTTCCTCTCTTATTCTCTTGCTTTCTTCCTCTCTTGCCCTCTCTCCATTCTTCTCTTCTCCTCTCCTTCTTCTCCTTTCTCTCTCTCTCCACACGGTCATGGCCAACTTCTTTTCTCTTTTCTATAATAAAATCTCATGACTATGCATTGCCTCCTTTTAACTAACACGTCCCGCAGCTCCAGCAGTAGCAGCAGCAACAGCAGCAGCAGCAGCGAGACCCAGGCCTACAGAAAGGTAAAGAATGGTGTAAGGATCCATGATTTGTGAAGAATGATATGTCAGACTCAAATAGTATGCAACAGCAAGAACATGTACTCTTCAGAGAACCTGCAGGGGCCCACCATACATTAGGATGGAAGACAGAAGTGTGGACTTTGCAGGGTCAATTTAAAGCTGGTTAGGGTAGGATTTGGTGACTTTTACCTTTCTTTCCCTTGATGGGTTGGGTCTATCTCCAAGGGTATGGGTGCCTTTGTGATTGGTTAAGGATCTTGGGGATTTGGGGGGGGGGGCTTTTATTGATTAACTATACTTGGCTCAAGTTTGGTGGTGGAGCAGCTTCTACAGCTTCTGATTGGCTCCCCATGAGGTTGGCTCAGGCTAGGTGGCAGGATAGCTTCCTCATTGGCTGCCTGTGAGGGGTACTTTTTCCTGGAATTAACTTGTTTTTGATTTTTCCAGTTCTAGGAAACAGACACTTGGGCTTAGTCTCCCAAACTGCCAGTTTGCAGCCTGTTATGGAGTCAGCTTTGTTCTTATTAGCACAGTCCTCTCATGGAAACTATGAAAATATGTAGGAGTCATCTGAAACAGAATTAATGTACATGCTCAATTAAATTCCACAAGCTAAGAAGAGAAAATGGAGCAGAATAGTAGAATCATTGCTTGAGGAGCTCAGTGGCCCAAACATACATGGTGAACCCAAAAGTTAAATTGACGTGAGGTCCATCTGGTTCATCTCAGTAACTCTGTTGAAAGTCAAATTTGGAAGAGAAAGATTTGTAAAGCACCTAAAGGTAGCGGCACTCTGCCTTTGGCCATGCAGGAAAAGCACCTAGAGATATCTTTCTAACAAAAGTTATGTAAAACAGAACATGATGTGATAATAATTTAAATGTGTTCAAGAAGAACAGCAACCAACTTAGTATTGTATACCCTCCAAATCCTCTTTAGAAGTAGAGGTGAAATAAATACATCTCAAGGAAACAAAACAAAATAATTTGTGTCCATGGGCTTTCACAAAGGAAAATGGTGGAGGGAGTTCTTTAGATCAAAAGACAATGATCCTAGATGAAATCGTGGAAACTGCGAGTAGTGCAGAGACACATCTAAATGTGCATAGACAATCTAAAGCAAGGGCAGTAATCATTCGATATCATAACAGTAAAACAGGTGAGATAAAACTAAAGCAAAGACTTCTGGGATTCTCTTGATAGCTCGGGAGCATTGACATTTTTTAAAACTTTCAGAATATATTTAAAGAGGCATATAGCTAAAAAAGTAACTAAGTGGATAATGGAATAGTAAACAATACTTGGTTAATCCTAAGATTCCTAAAGCAAAAAGTAAAGAAATGTAGAAAGGATGAGGCAATTGAAGACAAGTATTAAAATGGTGGGTTTAAACCCAAATACAACAGTGGTTTTATTAAGTGTGCGTAACATAAATTCTATAGATAAAGATAAATATTTTGTTCCAAAAATACATCTCCTTGTAAAATATTTCCTTCAAATATAAGAGCACATATAAATTAAAGCCAGAAAATAATTATATAATTATCCTTACATCAGAGAAAAGTTCATTTTATGAAAAGTAGATTTGCCAGGGTTTTAAAGGTAGACATTTCACAATTGCAGAAGGGTCAATACACCAGGAAGATGTAACAATGTCAATTCACGTGTACTCAATTAACATAATTTAAAACATCAACTAAATAAATTCTCATCTGTTGTGGGTGACTTTAGTATAATCTTCACGCTGAGAGAATAACACATGATGAGACACAGTGAGGCTGGGAGAGGGCTTTTGCTGTGTAGGTACGTGGGCCTGAGTTTGAGTCCATAGCACATATACAGAACTGGGCACATATCTGTGAACCCAGTATTCCTATGATGCAGTTAGACACGGCGACAGGAGAATTGCTGGAAGATCATGTGCTAGCTATTCTGCTGTATATACCCGTGAACAGCAAAATAAGGTGGAAGGGGAGGATGGACATGAGGTTGTTCTCTGACCCCTGTATTCATGCCGTGGTATGCTGGATACATATGCACATGTACATGCATGAACACACACACAAGTACACATATGCATACACATATACCCATGCATATGTATCACACATAATAAGTTAAAATCAGTGATAGTGAAGATCTGGTTATTATATACAACAATTAGCCCAATATACATAATTAAACAAACTTGACTTAATTAAGGACTAATTGAATATTAGTAGAACACTTACTGACAATGTATATTGACAGTGTACATAGATGCACATAAAACTGATTATTTTGGAGGCAGAAACCAAGATTCGTCAAATATAACATATCAAAACTGTTCAGTTTCTGTCCTCTGACAACATTGAAATTAACTCAGGACTAAATAACGAAAATAAAATCGGAAATTCTGAGACAATTGGAAATTAAGTAATAATTTTGAAATAATTTACAATTTATTCCTTTAAGAATAAATTGGATTGGATTGACTAATACTAGAAACATTAGGAATGCAGATGAAGCTATGTTGGAAGTGTGTATTCCCCATCCTTATTTTCATAAAGAAGAAATTGTGACATTAATGGTCTATATCCTCACTTCAAGGAATCGGAAAAACCCAAACAAATCCCCAGAATGTTCAGCAGACTAAATAAAAGATTGGAAATTAATATCACAAACAAATATGTAATAAAATCTTAAAACCAGAATTGAGTCTTTGAAAGACTAATGAGTGAGGTAAATTTGTAGAAAGATTCATCAAAGAGAAATTAGATAAAATTCCAGTTCCAATATAATAATGGGTAAAGGTAAATTAGGACACATGATGTGGACATAGTGGAGAGAATGCCATGCTTTATGTCAATATATTTTAAAATGTAGTTAAAACTATGTAAATTCTGAGAGAAACATAACTTATCAAAAATTGACCTAAAAGGAGACTATTTGAATAGTTAGGTAATAACAAAAATATTTTAACTGGAATTTAACACTTTATATGCAAATCCCCTCATTGGTTAAATTTTAAAAGTTATAGAAAAATAGTATTAATATTATACAAACTTAAAAGAAATAGAAAATCAAAGGTAATATGAGAGTAGAAATCCTTTTAATGAAAACATTACATTAAACGTTATAGATCAATTTCTTTATTTAGATGTACAGACTATAAAGATAACAATCAAGTTAATCCGAGTGACATATAATAAGGGTAACAGAAGAGAGGTAATAGTCAACTTAGAGCACACAGAATCTCCCCTCCTGTGCATGAACCTGAAGGATGACATCGGATACAGGGTCACAGGGAGAGATGGGCTGTGAAAGGGATCAGAGTGCAACAGGAAACAGCAGAGACCTGGTGAGATCCCGAGCTGCTGAGCTCCAGGTGTATAAACTCCAGATGTAGACTCAGGGTGCTAGGGCAAAATTCTAAGAAGGAGTCTCCAGTGGGGTTTTAAGTAAAAGCCAAAGTAAACCCTTATGAGCAACATGGGAACAACTTGGCACTCTGCAAAAGAACAGCTTAAGATAGGACATTCGTGACTTACATAAAAAGCAGATACTGGAAGAGTTCCCCACTCCACCCTACCCATTTGTAGGGAAGTAGAAGTCTCTGTGTTTTAATATCTCCATGTCCCAAAGACCTCCCCATTTCCATATGGAAAAACGTTTGTGCCTAAGTCACTGGCTGTGACTCAGGTGGGTACAGGAGTACTGTCCATGCTGCAAATGGAATCCAATTGCACTTTCTTTGGGGGAGAGGAAAGGGACCAGCCATGTGTGAGTACAAGGCAGAGCAAGTAGGGGAGTATAAATAGCCCTGATATCAGCATGGCAAGGGCACACAGGATCAATCAGTGCCCCTGTCTCATCTGGGAAGTACAGATTGTGCTTGACCAGATTAGGTTCTACACTCTCAGAGCCCTGGAGACACTTGGTGCAGACATGCTCCTGTGTAGTTACCATCTGGTCCTACACTGGGGTGTGACCAGGCATCTGCATAGGAAGTTCTTCTTTGAAGTAGGAGCAGTTAAAGAGCAGCCCCTGAGGAAGGGAAGGGGCACTACAGCAAAACAGTCTCCAGGATACAGCATACCATTGCAATCATACACGGACCTGCACACGCACAAAGATGTGTTGATAAGAAGGAGGTCAGAAGAAGTGGGAGAGGCGAAATAAAGGGAATGGGGTGAACACAATATATGCATCCATGTGGGAAACTGTCAAAAGTAATAAAGGATCCCAATAAAAAATTTCTAAAAACAAAACCAAAACCCAACGCATCTTCAACCTTCTTAGGAAGAAGTAGTGAGCATTCCTTTCCTTTCCCTTGCGGTTTGGTCCTGTTCTGAGCTTGTTTTATTGCTTTCCCTCACTGTTATTCTTTATATCCTCATCTAATAGACTTGTCTTCTCTTTTCCCCATTCCCATCCCTTTCCTTTATTATGTAATTAAAAATACTTTTACCTTTAATAATTTAAAATTCACAATGCATCCCAGAGCAATCCTAGTTTATTTTACTTTTCTCTACATTGGGGATCTTCCTTTTTTAGAAAAAAATTATTAGCTCTTTGAGAACTTGTACAATGTGTTTTTGATTATGTTCATCTCTTCCCCCAACTTCCCCCAGATCCACACACACCCTCAAATACACACAATTTTGTGTCCTTTTTCTTTTAAGTAACCATCAAGTCCAATTTGTGTTGTCCGTATATTCAACTCCTCTAAGATGAATAACAAAGAAAGAAATGAGCAACATTCAACTCAATCAGGGACCCCCATTACAGGAGTTATAGTTAAATACCTCTCTGATAACCCTAAATATAAATGGTTTTAATTCTCTCATCAGAAAGTGAAGTGTGATTAGATAAAAAACACTATCTAGCATTTGTTTTCTTTAGGAAACACATCTTACCAATAAAGACAAAAGGATAAAAATGAAAGGATGGAAATGTACTGATTGACTAGAACCAGAGGCAAGGTGTAGTAGCTGTACTCAGAGATAACAAATTGATGTCAAACCAAAATTATTCAAGAGAGATGGTAAAGAAGACAAGAAGGACGAAAGTCCATCATGAAAACATGACACATATGCACTTAATGGTGCACTCCACTTCCTAAAACAAACCCTACTGACAAAAAGAGATACAAAGGTCCATATAGAATAACAGAGGGGGATTTTTTTTTTAACCTGGGTTATGTATTTATTGAACAATGGCACATGTAGTTTACAAATGTGATATTTGTATGGCAGAACTAGTATTTGTTTTTCCTTTTGTTTTAAAAGAACAA
>NW_022196897.1:145133198-145146894 GCF_008632895.1 Mastomys coucha
CCAAACTGATTTCCAGAGTGGTTGTACCAGTTTGCAATCCCACCAGCAATGCAGTAATGTTCCTCTTCAACAGAGGGGGATTTTAATGTCTTACCTTCATCAACAGATAGATAAAGACAAAACATTAACAAAGGACCTTCAGAGTTAAACTGAAGCATAAATCAAATTGTCTTAACAGATCTCTTCAGAATGATCCACCCAACAGCTATGGAATGTCCACCTTTTTTAGCAGCCCATGGACTTTCTCTAACATAGCTCACATTATACCTCATAACACAAAGCTTAAGAGCCACAAAAAGTTAATTTCTCATTTTTTTTTTTAGATCTTAATGTGAAAAAATGACAAATCAATGGCAAGAGAAACTAGAGAAGGCATACATGTTGGGGTTCAGGAATCACCACATAAACCATAAGAATCTCAGTTAAGCAAGAATAGTTTATTGAATGCACACCCCAAGACTGATTGATCAGGACCACAAAAAAGGACTCATCAGCCTAATTATGGTGCCAGTCTGTTCTTAGAGCAGGCTTTTCATAGGAAAAAAATTAAGTTCAGAAGTTCAGAAGGCAAGGGTAGAGGCAGTACTAATTTTAGCTAACTAGACAAAGTATTATCAGACAACCTTTAAGCTAATTGGTGTTGAGTGTAATAATTAAAGAAAAAAATCCACGCAGATGCTGGCTACACTCCAGTAACTCAGTCTCCTCTTCCCCATTGGAGGCTGCAAGGGTCCTCCCTGTTTCTCCACATTTAAACTGCTTCCAAACCACTTGTATCTTCCCTCCCCCTGTGGCTTGCTGTCACAAATACCCCCATAACCCAGTAAAATCAATACTCTAGAGGCTTGTAATTTATCAGTTATACTTATATTAGTACATTCTCAACCCCCAAAATGACCACAAAGAAGTCAAAACTCTATTGGTACAAACACGAGCTGCAATCCTAGATGGGGCAAATGTACCCTGCATTATTCTATTGTTCTTCTACGATATTCATAGCTACCAGTGGCTATTTCAAGCCACGTGGATCCAGTTTGTCTTTTTCCTCCATTTTCTCTCATCTCTGTCTCCTCTCTGTCTTCCTGCTTCTTTCTGTCCCATTTCTAAAACTCCCAGCCTGCCTTCCTTTTCCACTGCCCAATCATCGGCTCTAGCCTTGTCTTTCCCCTGTCCTCAGATGAAATCTTACAGACTGCTTGCAAATGGCATTCTACTAATTGGCCCTGAGTGTAGAAATATGGATGTGCAGATGGGTGGTGAACAGAGAAATTTCAGAGCATTGAGATAACAGAGCATAAGTAATACAACCATAGTGATATGACCTTTTAGGAGAGTTTTTCAGTGCAAGCTATGGATAATTACTTCTGGGAAGCAGAGTCTGAAAACCTGAACTTAATTCACCTTATGAGCAAAAGAAGATTGAGTACAAAATGGCTACAGTTGTGTTAAAAGGAGCAGGACTCAACAGTACAAACACCTGGAGACTAGGTAATATGCTTTTGAATGGTTAGTAAGTAATTGAAGAAACCTAATGGGAAGCTGAAACACCGTTGTAAGTTGAGTCAAGTGAAGACATCACTTTCTAGGGAGGCAGCAAGGACAGTTCTCAGGGGGAAGTCTACAGTGATGAATCATAGACAGAATCACAATGGTTATCATCAAGAAAACTACAAACAAAAAATATCTGCAAAGAGGTGGAAGGAAAAGTCAGTCACTCCTTGCTGGTGGGAATGTAAATTAGCAGCCCACAGTGGGAATCAATCAGTATGGACCTTTCTCAAAGAATTAAAACTGTAGCAATCACATGATTCAGATCCACGCTCCTGCTCATTTACACAAAGAATCTAAGTCACTTGACAACACAGAAACCTATACAACTGTGCTTGTTGCTGTACTATGCACAATAACCAGGTTGTATAATCAGTCTAGGTACTTGATGGATGAGGAATAAAGAAAAAAAGAATATATAGAATAGACACACAGTAGAGTTTTATCCAGCCGTAAAGAATGAAAAAAATTTTTTTTTGCAGGAAAATGGATGGAACAGGAGAACATTTATGTGTACAATATGTAGAAAGCACTTCTATAAATCAATAAAATCATAGGTAGCTCAATAGAAAATGGACATAAAATTTGAACAGGTTCTTCATAGAGGATATTCAAACAATCAACAAAAATGAAAAAAAATGAATTATGTCATTATTCATGGTTAAGGTGAAAATTGGAGTCACAATCTTATGTGGCAAGTGTTGGTGAGGATGCGGTATTTGCTATATGCATCATAGTACTGACTGAAAGGTAAGGTAGTCCAAGACTCTCCCAGATGAGGGTTAGATCAGGTAAATCTAATGGATGGAAAAATACACAAAACAGTTGTCAGTAGTCGCAGAGGACTTGGGAGAAAGTGCCAAGTTGTGTCAGAGTTACTGACTGACCAAGCTAATAATTGTTTGGGTCTATGTAAATTTATTGCTCAGTATGTACACATTTTATATGCCTGTTATTGCCTATTAATTGTTTATCTAAAAATAAAACCACCAACCACAAAGCTAAGAACTTACACAGTTGTGGAAAAGCAACTAATTACCTTCACTTCACAAAGCTCGGGTCTTTGCCTTATATGTGTAAACCAGAGAACTGTCACCAGTGTATTGGAATGGTGGTAATCTTATCTTCAGACTTGTCGAGCTTTCTTTTCCATTGTAGCAAAGGCCATATGATTCATGTATAGTATTTGCAATGTAACGACTTTGGAGATATGACATGTTCTGACCGCCCAATTCTCCTGCAATGGAAGCAGTGTTTGAGAGCACGAGAAGGATGAAGAGGTGGAAAGCTGGGAGAGGGGCTTCTTGTCACTCTAGAGACTATTGTTTCTTCAGCTTTACCAGGCTTAGGGTAGTCATTTACATTTTTTTTTTTTATTTCTGCAGGTTCCTAGGTCCTCCTGGTGCTAGAATGCTTTGAGATCTGCTGATTCTAAACTCCTGTCCTGAATGCTTTGCTGGGGCAGTAACAGGTGTGCTGGTGGTAGAAACTGGATCATAGGTCTGAGACCTTTAGCCACAATGCCCAAATTTCATGTCTCAAGGCACTCACTATCCATAGACAAACATCTATTCGGTAACTGGAGCCAATGAGCTTGAGTTTTTATAAGATGTGAGTTTATAGTGTGGGTTATTGCGGTGTTCTTACACATGGCCAGTATGGGCAGAAGAACCTTCTGAACTGAATATCAACCACCAAAGCACCCAGCAAAAGTTTGGCATTTTCAGTTGTTCAGCTTGTAAATACAGGCTGTCCATGAAGAGGACCTAGTCTATGCCTTTGGTGACAGATGTGCCCATTGATCCTATTTCCATTCCTGTTTTAAAATTGTGGCTCTACTTGACATGAGCATGAGGGTCAGAGGCAGAGGAAGTGGTGAGAGGATAGGGAACAACCAGGCAGAATCCAGCTGTCTGCTCTCGTCATTTGCTTCACATGCAGCCTGTGTCTGCACAAGACCAGCTCAGTCTGTCACATTTTCCATCCCCAAATGCCTCTTGCTCTGCACATGTATTTCAAAGGCTTAGTTGTTTTCTGAACACTCCCCTCAACCACAGGACTGCTCATCTTGCAAGCTGGTGAGGCTTCTATTCCAAAGGCCCTGGGACTTTCCAAGAGTTGATGTCACATCTTTAGCAGCTCTCCTCTCTCCCAAGATTGGTTCATCTTGGGCTCATACTACCTAAAGATTGGGCATGAAGGCTTCATCCACTTGGCTTAGATGCTGGCATTGTCATTGACCTTCCAACATCTCCAGGTTCTTTCCTTTAACAATATTATTGCCATGTAAAATTTTGTATTACCTGGCTCTTCCAAGTCACCAAAATGGTGTCCTTGCTCATATCCTGTGCTCTGTTCACCCTTAGCAGTTAGCATAATCCCTCTTGGAGGTTGGGTGCAGATATGGTTGTTGCCCTGCTTCCACCTTGACCTTTCGATGCTTTCTGCTTTCCATATGCCAATGTCTGCATCTCTGTTCCTAAGACTTTTCCACCTCCATTGAAGAACCCCAAGGCAGTAGATCAATTGGCTTGCACACCAGACCTGGTGTCAGCGACTGTGAGGTATGAACACATACATACATGACCCAAAGCATTGGTTCTGAAAAAGAACAACACTGCTGTGATTTTGTACCATTTCTCAGACATTCACTGTGGAAATCTGTGCATGTAACATATAGTTATTGAGTGTCACTGTTTGATAGACACAGTTAGACTCAGGACATAAAATAGTGATGCAGATATGGAAGAAAGAAGAGATAACTATATTCCATGGCAGCGTGTTTTTCCACAATGGAGGTAAGGCCATTACAACCCAAGATATATGATGTAGATGGTAAGTGACTGGCTTGTATTAAACACAGACGAAATGGCAGCCCTGAGGAGGAGGCTTTCAATCTTAGTCCCCGAAGGCTTTGAGAGAGCCCACCATGAGAAGAGCATGGTGAATAGAATCTCAAGGGTGGTGAACAGAGAGAATTAAGGATTTCCTGGACTGTGAGGAGAGTTGACAGAAGAAGAGGAGACAGTGAGAGGGGTAGACAGTGAGTTGTCAGAGAGGGAGGTACCTAGCAGATCACCTACAGCTATGTAGAGTGCCTATGTGAGTGGGCACATGTGCATGTAGACATGCGTTTGTATATATGCAAGTGCTATAATGTCTGTGTTCTGTTTCTTTGTGGTTGTGTTTATCTGATCACACATTAATGAATAACATGTGCTCTGCGTATATTCATGTGACTGCGTGTTTGTGCCAGTTTATGTGTATAAAAGCTTGTGCTAATGTTTTCCACTCTGCTTTGTTGCATATATATGTAAATATGCATCCATTGATATCACCATGATAATGTCTAGTTTGGACTAGAGAATGTAGCTCAGTCCTAGAGCATTTGCCTCGCATGCATTAAGTCCTAGGTTAGTATCATAAGAAGCAAGTAAACAAAAGACACCAACTGAATCTACAGCTTTGAATTTCTATGAGTATGTTTGTATAGACATACTGATGGCTGTGCTGTTGTATGTGTATGTACCAGTGTTGGTGTGAGTGTGTGTGTGTGTGTGTGTGTGTGTTTGTGTGTGTTGTGGTATATGAATGAATTAGAAGGTGGATGTTTATTTGGGTTTCATGTGTATGTAAATTGTGTGGATGTCCATATTTCTGTGTGAAGCTCTGGAAATCTATTTTGTCCTTTACCAGACCACAAAAATGTGGAATTTTTATAGCTCACATTTGCTAGCAAGATGTAATCTTTATTTGCAGTTATAGTTGTAGCTGGTTTTATATTTTCAATATTTCTGCTATTTTATAATCTAAATTCTAAATACTGTATGTGAGTGTGTGAATATGTGTGCATGTATTTAATTCTCTTGGTTTCCATAAGTCAGCTCCAGTTAGGCCCAAATCCTCACCCTTGTCTTTATGAGTTAATATCTTTATTTAGAAATGAGCTTCAATCTGAAGCAGAGTGGTTTTCTTATGTAGTCTTCCTCCTTCTGTTAATATCATTGCTGTAAGATGACCCCACGGCTTTAGCAAGGGGTTGAGGTTGGAACCAAACACAAGGAAGCCATCCCTATGCCCTATGATGTTTCCTTAGACTGAAGCTGTCAGGAAGGAGTAACTCCTAGGGAAAGAAGAGGAGTAGACTCTGGGTTGTTGCTCCCTTCAAGAAGCAAGTGGGCCTAATCCTGGGGATTGACTTTTCTTCAATTCCCTGGAAATAAACATGTGTGCCTTGGAAAAGCAAAAGTCTGCAGTGATGGGCATAGGATCTCTGTACCTCTTTCTCTCCAGTCAGCATCTCATGCTCAGTAGCCTATATGTTCTCATTACCCAAACTGTAGGTTGTGACAGGCCTCATAAAAACCATTTATTCTAGTATATTCTACATGCTCATTTTTGATACTTGTCTTGCTGCTATAGCAAAACACCCAACAAAAGAAGTGCAAAGGAGATAGGGTTTATTTTGCCTCATGGTCTTTTGGGAACCATCCATCATAGCCTGGAAGTCATGGTGGTGGTAAGTCTAGCTTGTATTGGTAGGAGTGTGGGCCAGCTGATTCTGCTTTAGGTCTAGTGAGGAAGTACAGTGGTGAGTGTTTTCTCCTTTTAATTCAGTATGGAACTCAGTCCACTGAATGGTGCCCCACACTCAGAGTGGCTCTTCTAACCTCTGTTAAACCTGTTAGGAACATGTCAGACGTTTGTCTCCTAGGTGAGTCTAAATCCCATTAAGTTGACAATCAAAATTCATCATCGCGACACACCTCTCTCATAAGTGAACCTTCTACTTCTCTAATGTACATGTGTTAAGTTGAGTGTATTGATGGCCCCAGTTAATGGCCTCTCTGGATCTGTGCCCTTCATACTCTATAGCCCCTTCCACTGTCTCTTGGTTTGGCCATGTGACTTTCTTTGGCCAATAAAGGTGTTAATAGACTTAAGGAAAGTGTGGGAAAGATTTGTGAATTTTTACTTTCTCCCTTGGTTTTCTGTAATGTCAATGAAAAGCCCATGATAACCTGCTGAAGGATATATGACTACATAGAAAATAGCCGAATTGCCAAAGCCAAGAGAAGTTTGGACTAGCCATTCATTGAGACTGGAATGTAAATGCTTCGTGGGCCAGTGTGATAAATGGCTGGTCTCTACTTGTCTGAATTATTTGGGGGAGACACATGCTTAACTGGAGGAAATAGGTCAATGGGGGTTTTTGAAAGTTAGACATTGTTCTTAGTTCCCTCCTCTTCCTCCTCCTCCTTCTTCATCTTCTCCTTCCCCTTTCTCTTTTTCCTCTTTCTCCTCTTCCTTTTCTTCTCTCCCCTGCCCCACTCTGTTTCCTGTCTACCATGGGTTAAACAACCTTCTCAACACTATCTTCTGTTAATGTAGTACTTATGGCAATCCCAGAATCTTGGAGCCTGTCTACTGTAGATTGGAACATTGAGGCCATGGCCTAAACAAAATGATTCCTTTATTTCAGTTGCCTTTTCAGGTGGTCACAACAACATTAAAAATGACTTTTTAGCAAGTTCACAGTCTGGAGTCAGATACATGCTGTGTACCCAGTCAATATCAATTCAATCAAGCCCAAATGTAGAATTACCAAGATAATCCATTGACTCAAAAGAAATAATGACTGGTTGTATTGTTAAGATGCTTAGTCTGGAGATAGTTTGCTACAAAGCTGTAGCTAGCTGATAGACACATACTCCTAGTGGAAGTGTGATTATTTGAATCAGAGGTAGTTCAACTCATTACGTGCCATCTCTGATCATTACAAGGTAAACCTGGAATCTGTTTTGCTATTACTTTAGACTCAGTGGGTACCGTTGAATACACTCATCCCCTCTTCCATACCGACTTTCAAGTATTTTATGGTAATTCTTACATTATACTCTCCTCTGGAAGATATTCCTAAATTCTTTAACCAAATTGTATTGTTAGTTCACTAAAAACCTTTCCATAGTTTCTTGTTACACTTGATTAAAAGTCAGCATCCTGAAGCAGAGACCGAGGGAATAGCCAAGCAATATCAGGTCCAAATAGAGAACCATCCCAATGGCAAGTACCAATCCCTGACACTATTAATGATATTCTGTATATCTGCAGATGGAGTCTAGCATGGCTGTCCTCTGAGAGGCTCCACCCAGAAGTTGATTCAGATGCTACAGAGACCCATAGCCAAACAGTGGATAGAGCTTGGAGATTCTTATGGAAGAGTTGGGGGAAGGATTGAGGATCCCAGAGGGGATATGAACTCCACAGAAAGACCAACAGAGTCAACTAACCTGGACTCTTGGGGCTTTCAAAGACTGAACCACCAACCAAAGAATGTACATGGTCTGGATCCAGGCCTCCCTGCACATATGTAGCAAATGGGCAGCTTGGTCTTCATGAGGGTCTCAAACAATTGGAGTGGGGGCTATTCCAAAAGCTATTGCCTATATGTGGGATATGTTCTTCTGGCCTTAGTGGTAGAGGATGCACCTAGATCCACAGAGATTTGATGTGCCAGGTAGAGGTATACTGGGGGGGGGGTGACACTACCCTCTCAGAGGAGAAGGGGAAGGAATGGGGGAAGAATTGTGAGAGGGGGCAGTATTTGGGATGTAAAGTGAATAATAAAGTAGAAGTCAGCATCCCTTCTGTACTCTACAGTGTTCAATACATCTATGTTTCACTTTCATCCCTACTTGCTCTTATCTTTGCTCCACCCATGATCACTTTCTTTATGTGTCTTGACAGGGCTAAGCTTTTTCTCACATGATGGCTTTTTCTGGTTCTAGTCTCCTGTCTATGAATAAAAACATGCTAACAGTCCTCAGTGTTCTCTTCACTGAGCCAAGCACCATCAGAACCTCTCTCTACTAATGAGTTGAACATGTCTCCCTATTCTAATTGTCTGTTCTAGGGTCTTGTTGAACATTGATGTTTAGATATGATTTTATTCTTGAGCAGCACTATGTCAGAGAGGTTATCTTATTCTCTTTAAGAAAGTTGCATATATTCCTTGCCCCTAGAAGCCTTGCAGATATGGCTGCTGTGTCACACGTACATCAGTAGGTGGCAGAGAGGAGAGAGGCTATATCTATGCTCAGTGTTATGACTTATGAACATCTGAATGATTAGTAGCCTAACATTCCCTGAAAAAAGTGAGTCTAAGATGACCACCAGTCCAGCACCAGGATGTCTGGACAAGGAGCTAGCCTACTGTCAGGCAACACACAGGCCTGGGGAGAAGAGAAGACCATGCCTGAGATGACCCCTACTCAGTACCATAATGTCCGAGCAAGGCATAGCACTCCTGAGGGCACTCAGGAGACAATCCCAGACATTGAGAGACTCCAGAAATCACTAAGATGAGCAAGTAAGTAGTGGAGAAATAGATGAGATAGAAACAAAAGTGTGTGAGCACAATCAAGAAAGGCAGAGTAGAGACTTGAGGGAAACAGACTGATGTGAGGAGTTGGTGATATCACTTGGGACCATGGTGAAGTTCTGGCCTGTGCTGCCATCAGGGGCCATGTCTGGGTCCATGACCCTGCAGCAGCAGGGGTCAGTTACCACCAAAGGCCAGGCAGTCATCCCTGCTCTAGGCTGCTGTCCTAGACATATTGATGTCTGAATGGTGTGCAGAACTGGCCCCATCCTTCACCTGGGCATCGTGAGAAAGCTGACCTTGGGGCGATGAGAGCACGAGAGCTGACTCTACCTCTAGCCACCTGTAGTGGTTCCTGAACCTCACTCACCTGGGCAGCGCACTAGAGCTGACCCTGATGGTAGAGTACATAGGTGAGTTGACCCTAAGAGAGGGCATGAACGTGGGAGAGCTAGCCCTATCACTTCTGTTGTGCGGTGCCGTGGGTGAGGGAGAGATGATTCTTCCTTGACCTTGCCACCTAGGACACACCTAGCACAGGCAGGAGAGCTGACCCTGAGGTCATCAGAATAGGAGAGCTGGCCCTACCCCACATTTGCTGCAGGACTTGGAAGATCAGGCTCTGCATGTGCAGCACAGTAGAGCTGTTTCTGGATGTGGGTGTTGAGAGTAAGGAGCCCTGAGGGCAAGAGTGTGGGAGAGTTGGCCCTGCCTCTTGTCTGTTGGGCAGTGGCACACATGAGAGGAAGACACCTTCCTCCACTACCTTGTCTCTCACTGTCTATGGCAGGCAGTGGAGTTGGCCCTGGGGTCATGAGAGTGGGAGGAGTGGCTATGTCACTCACCGTCTGCAACACTTGGGAGAACAGGCCCTGCACCTTGCCTGAGCAGCAGGGTAGAGCTGGCCCTGGATTTGGGGGTTGCTGGTGAGGCAGTCCTGAGAACATGAAAGTGGGAAAGCCAGGAAGCTGACCAGCTCAGATTCTCAGCCCCAGATCTGGGACTTGGAATTGGCCAATCCCTATATCTATCCCATTGATGAACTGTGGGAGTGGATGAAGGGGCTACAGACACAGAACTATAGGATCTCCATGACACAGGGCACTGACAGAATATCCAAGAGGAGTTCCAACAAGGTTTCAGTATCAGTAGAGTAGCAGAAGCCAGAGGCCTTATACCAGACAAAGGAGTCATCTGCAAGCAAAGAAGTATGGACAAAACGGTATACTCTTGAGACACTATGTGACACACTACAGCTTCCCCAATGAGATTTCTTTCTCTGTTGTGGAGGAACTTGCAAGAGTGGAGGGCAGCTATGAGAGGTGGGGGAGATGAGTGGGAATGTAGTACATGATCTGAAATTCACAAAGAACCACTTAAAAGTTAGAAAGGAGGAGAGAGGGGAGAGAGAGAGAGAGAGAGAGAGAGAGAGAGAGAGAGAGAGAGAGAGAGAGAGAGAGAGAGAGAGAGAGAGAGAGAGAGAGAGAAGAGAGAGAGAGAGAAAGAGAGAGAGAAGAGAAAGCTGCACACTTTCCCAGAAAGTAGATCCCACCAGGAGAGAAGGGCCAATCACTTTTTAAAATAATAGGCTGGCCAGACGTGTAGGATGAGAAATGCTTGTGTCATGGAATGTCTATCTTACACCAGATCATTGGTGAAGGCCTGCAGTTTCTGCTATATAATAGGTTGATGCAGATTGACAGGGCAAAAAGGAAGAGTCACCAAGGATTTGTCAATGGCTGCCCTTAAGCCTCACTCTAGAGGACATCTCTGTGTGAAGGACAGGAGGAAGCAACTTTGTTACTAGTACAGGGAAGCTCCATGCAAACCCTTTCCTGTCTCCATCCTGAGGTGAGCTCCTCTTCTTCAGGCTGTAGATATATAAGAAGGATGTAGTAACAGACAGACATAAGCAAAACTGAAATGGTTATTATTGTGGTATGAGGACCCTGACACAGGTTTTCCTCAGCACTTTGCTGCTTTAGCTAAGTCCTGCAACTCACCCTGATAGGGAGAACATGATAAAATAAAACCAGTTGTTTCCACCCAAGTGCAGCACAGAATCATAACAGGGGGTTGTTGAAAGATAGAAAATGCAAGCAAACCAAGAAGAGACTGGTTAACTGATATGCTTTGAATAACACCTTCCCCCCCACACACAACACACACAACACACACACACACACACACACGCATGCACATGTGTATGAACTCACACATGCATGTACACACACCTACTTGTACTCACACACACACATACATATAAGTATAATGTCCTCGTGTTAAAGCTTGGTCCCTGAGGTCATTGGAGTTGAACCTTCCAAGGAAATGGAACCCTGAACATTCTCTGTGTCTCTGTACCTGTCTCTTTCTCTGACTCCCTTTCTCTGTCTCTGTGTTTCTTTGTGTCTCTGACCATGTGTCCTGTCCATCTCTGTCTGTCTTTTTCTCTGTTCATGACATGTGCATTCAGTCCAACATGTGCTTCTTACATGATATAATGCCTCTCCTAATGGTCCAAATTGTTGGGGTCACCTCATCTTGGATTTGACCCTTTAGAGCTGTGAGCTAAAATAAACATTCCACTTTACTGTGTAACAACAGTCCATGTTAGCTATTTGGTTACAATGACATCAGTTTACTACATTGACTCTTTGTGTTTGCTAAATTCCACTGACTTGGGAGTAGGGCTAGATAAGGTGTTTTGAAAAAACCTTCTAGCACTCACCTTTGGGGATTAATTTTGTGTAGAGAAAACCATGCCATGGTATGATTCACAAGATATCATAGGCAGAACATAGAAAGTTTATTTTTAAAATTTAATCTGGGGCCAGCAGAAGGCTCAATTACGAAAGTGCTTACCATATAAGCAATGAGGACATGAGTTCGAGTCCCAGGGCCCATTTGAAAAAGACGGTAATGTGCAATGTGCTTATAATCCTAAAACAGGGGAAGCAGAGATGGATAGACACAGGTGCTCAAAATCCAGCCAAATTGATGATCTCTAGGTTCAGTGAGAGACTCTGTCTCAAAAGACAATGTAGAGAGCAACCGAGAAAAACAGCTGAGGAGGCTGACCTCTGACATCCATCCAGATGCATGCAGGCATACATACTTACAAAAGTCAATTTGGATAATTACATATTCACTCTAAAAAGTTCATTAGACAAAAGTATCACATTGAATAGTTTATAAATATTACTGAAACAAAATGAGACATTTTACAAAAGTAGGCTAATTTAAAGTAGGCTAATAAACAGAAATATGGATAGTGATTGGCAGACAAACATAGTACATGGAGAGCCAGAGCCAGGGACACCTTGAGTGAGATGATTCTGACTCACTTGTCCTTTGATTCTATCTGCATGTGACTTTGACTAATGATGGAGATTTATTTGTTCATTTGTAAGTAGTTTTCAAACTGTCAGTAGTAGCAGAATGTTGAGATTTGGTCTGTTGCTATGTCTTGGAATGCTAAGTGTGGGCACCCAAGACCTGGTTGCCCCAGAGAAGAAAGAATCTGCAAATAGACCCAAGGGATGCTATGCAACCTTGTCTCAAGTTATTTTTGAATGGTAAATAAAGATGACAACAGCTAATAATTGGGCAGAATTGAGATAGGTGATATTTGGTGTTCCCTGCCTGGGGGTTGGAGGAGACCACAAGGAGAGGGAGAAGAAGGTAAAAAATGGGGAGAGAGATGTCATAGATTAGGAGTCAAGAAAACATGGCTCTGAGGGCTGGCCAATTGGAGTTAAGAGCAGCCCAGATGAAACACAGTAAGTGATAATACAGGATTATCAATAAAAAATTAGAATCTAATAGCATAGAGGGTAGATATCTGCCCAGCTCTAGTGTCGATTAAGGCTTATTATAAATAATAAAATTTGTATGTTTTTTATCCAGAAGCTAGATGATCAAAGATGGTGTAAATATCCCAGATTGGGATTAAATATATTCTACAACAGCAGAACTCTTTTATTTTATTAGTTTTTTTTCCAAATGAAATACCTCACATCTAGAATCCCTAGATTATTTTCCTTTAAGATGTCCCCGAGCCCCAACCCTGGAAGTCTGCTCTAGGCTAGTTAAATCCCAGCTATTGCTCATCTTGGAAAGCAAGGGAAGATGAGAATCAGACAGCATTTGTGCAACTCTGCTCTTTAAAGTGTCTTGATAGTCACTTAAGCTTTCTGTGGTCATAAACCTTGGCTTAAGTTGAAATGAAGGCAGGCTTGTGTGAGGCAGGAGTTGCTATGCAAATGAGAGTCAAGTGTACTAGAGCTATCTTTTCAGGCAGCTACCCACCTTTCTTCCTTTCATTTCTAGTCATGTATTCTTTGCTCCTTGTTTATCCTCTGTGACATTGCTCAACTTCTTTATGCTCAGTTTCTTCTGTAAAGGATTACAGTGGTGGACTGGCTGCTTTCTTTGGGCTGCAGGGTGCATTAGATGAGTTGTGTTTGCAGCAGTTTTAGCTTGGGGCTCTTACTATGGTGCTCTGTGTTAAGGATTATCATCTCTGAGTCATTTTAACACCAAAGAAAATAGCATGTTAATTGTTCAGTACCTCACAGAGAGAGTTTTTAAAATACATAAAGCATAATTTATTGTTTACTTCATATGTTGCCTTGGGTGTTTCATTTGGGCAATTTAAAAAATATGTAAGAATGTAGAAAAATGCAAATTGATCCATTTTTTTTCCCCTTGTACAAAGCTCAAGTCCAAGTGGATCAGGGACCTCCACATCAAAGCAGATACATTGAA
>NW_022196897.1:145148355-145149250 GCF_008632895.1 Mastomys coucha
TGGAGGGGAAACTGGGAATGGAGAAATTTACATGTAAATAAAGAAAATATCTAAATAAAAAAAACAAAACAAAACAAAACAAAACACAAATTACACCTAACTTCACAACAGAGATTCTAAAAGCTAAAAGGGCCTGGACAGATATCTTGCAACCACTAAAAAAACACAGAGGCCAACCTAGACTACTACACTGAGAAAAATCTCAATTATTAGAGATGGAGAAGATAAGATATTTCAAGAAAAATCCAAATTCAAACAATAATTATCCATAAACCATTTTATACAGAAAATAATAGAAGAAAAACTCCAGCCCAGGAAAGATAACAATATCCAAGAAATCACAGGAAATAAATAATTCCATACCAGCAAAAACAAGGGAAGAGTGCTGCGGACCGGGATTTCTAGCGGGGTCCCTTGTTCCACGGGACTAGGGGTTCTGCCCAGGTGGGCACGGGATTCGGGTTTTGACAAACAGACTAGACACAAGTGGTGTAAGGTCTGAGTGTATTTCTTTAAAAATGACATGAGGCTTTTACAATCATTGCAAAAGAGAAATGAAAAATCTGGCAGCTCAACAGTTGAGGTACATCTGAGTCTATCTGAAACATACTGGGTCTAAAGCAGCTGCTATCTTCTCTGAACTGGTGCTGAATCCCCTGGGCCCTAGTGCTGCAAGAGATACATGAATCTGAGTCCTAGCCCATCTAAGTTCTAGTGTTAGTCCTGCATGTGAGACTAAGTCCTTCTTCCCCCAATCTTAGTGCTAGACTGAAGTCACGTAGGCAAGCGACCGCCACACCAAGGTCACCTGACTTCTAAAAGCCAGATGTAGATAACTCTTCCTCAGTTCGTTGCTATGGTTACAGACTAGGTGGGCCTAAGTAAGCTCTTCAAC
>NW_022196897.1:145150139-145162557 GCF_008632895.1 Mastomys coucha
GTTTGGGGTGCCAGGCGACAATGCGGAGACAGGAGACTGACTTTCCTTGAAGTTTATGCCTCAAATACTGCCGTCACGCAAAGTGTGCGTGGCAGAAGAGCACACACATGCATGCATGCACGCACGCGCACACACACCACCACCACCACCAATAACAGCAATGTGACTCACCCCCAGCCAGGAGCTGGCTGTCTCAGATCTTGGCTTGCCACAAGCACTAGGCCCACTTGGGGTGAGGTTTCCTGACTTAAACAAAGCCCCTTTTGTTCCTGCCACTTCTCTGCCTCCAGCTAACAGCCACAACCACTTCCAGAGACTGAAGATAAAGATGCTGATTGGGCCACAGAATGTTGGTGGACTGAGGGGGTGGGGGTGTTGCCTGCCTGCTTGTTTCTCAGTTGAATAATAATACATGGTAGACTGAAAGCAGAAAAAAAAATATGTAAGAACTTTGTTTTAGGCACTTTTCTATTGCTGTGAAGAGACACCACATCCAAGGAACTTATAAAAGCAAGTATTTAATTGGGGGCTTGCTTATAGTTTCAGAGGGTGAGTCCATGAGCACCACAGCAGGGAATATGGCGGCAGGCAGGTGGGCATAGGAATGGAGCAATGGCTGAGGGAGTATGTCTGATCCACAAGTATGCAGGAGGGAGGGATGAAGGGAGGGAGACAGGGAGGGAGAGAAAGAAAGAGAGAGAACACAATATTGGACTTATCCTGAGCTTCTGAAACCTCAAAGCCCAGCCCCAGTGACATAGCTCCTCAACAAGGCCACACCTCCTAATCCTCCCTAAACAGTCTATCAACTGAGTATCAAACATTCAGATATATGAACCTGTGGGAGCACATGTTATTTAAACTACCAAAGGCTTAATAATAGTCTTATGTTGTGTATATGTGTGTGATATGTGTGAACATGTATGTGCACATGCATAAGCCTGTGTGGGTACGAGCATGTTGGGTGTCCTCTAACACCCTCTGCCTTATTTTCTTGCACACAAGTACATGCATATGCATAAAACTGTGTGTGTACAGAGTGTATATGTCCTCTATCACCCTCTGCCTTATTTCCTTATGATGGGGGTTTCTCACTGTACTTGGCACTTGCCATTTCAGCCAGGCTGTCTGGCCAGTGAGCTCTGGGAATCTGCCTGTGTCCATCACTAGCACTGGGGTTACAGGTGTGTGCATGACAATGTTTATTTTTGCAGGTGCTGGGGAATTGAATGCAGGTCCTCTAGTAAAAGTGCAATAAGCTCTTCTTAACCCATTCAACCCATCCACTCTTACTCAGTAAGCCATCACCCACTCTTACCCATGGAGCCATTGCCTTAGCCCTAATACTTTTGCTTTCTTAACCTTATTTGTTGTAAATAATTTCAGTTTTCCTATCCTAAATTTGCTGAATATACAGTTTTATGGGAGCAGTGCAAACTCTTGGGGAATGTTTATACAAAGTTCATCGCCACGTTTGCCAGCACATTTCAGTTCTCCCACCAAGCTCACTAAGTACTGTATTTCATTTGAGCAAGATAGATTTCCTCCAGAGTGGGTGGAGCAGACATTATCATTCCCATTTTACAGATGAGTAAGCTGACTGCACTTAGCCATCTCCTGTGGAAGCAAAGTAGACTCACGTTAGGCTGAGCACACTGAGGAAATAGAAGCAAATGGAAACAAAGTTCTGCTGTGCCTCATTTCCCTGTACTCTCCCAGTTAACTCGCTTTGTTTCAGGTCACTGCTGCGACCTGGATCTGTCCATGGATGAGCACAGAGTGATGACCCTGATGTACTTGCACCATGCACATGCTGTGCACTGAAGGGCCAAGTGCACCAAATGGAAGATGCATCAAAAACTGTCCCAGCAAGAAAAGCAACTTCAGTGACGGGAGTCATCCAGACATCTGCAGAAAGTCTCTTTGTCTTAAAAGCAGAGTGCCTGCCAATTCCATGGCTTTTCCATCAGGAAATGTCATCTTTCAGAGGACGGAGGGGTGATCTGGGTCACCGGTTTGCTCTGCTGGATTCTCAGCAATGCAAAGGCATAGGGTGATTGAGTGGAGGTGACGGGGAACTTTGGGAGAGGTGACAGAGTGAGAAGTTAAAAACTAGACACAGCTCGAGAACAGGGAAGGTGAACTTCAAACACCTGAGAGAAAAAAGCGAGTGAACTGGGGGTTTTAGGGTAGGCTTCAGACAGCATGGTGGTGGGGGCTGAAAACTTATCCAGAGGGTGATTCTACCTCTGTGAATATTTTCTGTGACAAAGCTGTGGAGGTGATCAGATAGGGAATTCTGTGATGAACTCCAGTGGAAGAGAGGTATCTAGAGAGAGACAAAAAGCTTGACTTGAGAAGAAGGAGTCAGAAGAGGTGATGGGGAATAGACACCATGACCAAGGCAACTCTTAGACAACATTTAATTGGGGCTGGCTTACAGGTTCAAAGGTTCAGTCCATAATCATCAAGGCAGGAGCCTGGCAACATCCAGGCAGGCATGGTGCAGGCAGAGCTACATCTTCACCTGAAGGCTGCTAGCAGAATACTGGCTTCCAGTTACTTAGGATGAGGGTCTTAAAGATCACATCCACAGTGACACACCTACTCCAACAAGGCCACACTTTCTAACAGAGCCACTCCCTGGGCCCAAGATATACAAACCATCAACCAATCCTATCAGATCTTTGCTATTATCAGACAGTCCATGGCCAATGGGTTGCTGTCAATAAAGGTCTCCAGAGGTCCTGCCTCAGTCTACCTTTGCTCTTTCTTTAGAGGATGTCAGAGGAAGCATAAGGGACAGAACTGTGAAAGAGGGGAAGCAACACCCTAGGTGACAACTGGAAGCACAGAGTTCGATGGGCAGGCATGGCAGACAGAATCTACTGTGAGAAAATGCACGAGAATGAAGTTCTAGCTAAAGTTCCTCCTGCTTTCACCACCTAAGACACACAGCCAAACAGTTCCTCAGGTACAAGGGGCTATGATTTCAAATGCTGATCTGAGACAACGATAAAGTTCCCCATGAACTTTTAGGCCTTATTAAAAGAGTGTTTGTAATGTGGAGGTGACAGTTCATAGCTAGGTACTAATTGTCCCTAGCTTATTGGGTATCACCGCACCAGGGTTTAGTGATAAGGGCGAGGTCACTGGTTACATCTATCTCTTCTTTGGTCTTACTTCTTTAATGGTTTCCTAGCATACTTGAAAAAATCACAAGACACATTCGTTCCCAAGATCTAGAGGTTGTTTTTTAATGTCTCTACTCTGCACATACCTGCTGTTCTGTTTCTTGTGAGTTTCCTCATTGCCATCTCTTGCTGACCTTCAAGCAGGCTAAGTCTATCCTCATCTCTGTCACGTACCCTCTCCCCTGCCTGGAAACACAGCAGAATCCCTTGCTTGGCTCTCCAGAGTCTTGGCTTAATTCTACCTTTTTGGGAAAAGCCAGTCCTTGAGGAGGATTCAGTGATAGAGAATTTGCCTTGTTTGGGGCCTTTGGACTCACTCTTCCATGTTAGAAACCAAATCAAACCAAACCAAACCAAATAGCCCAAAGCTATTAGAAGCTATCTTATCTTAAAGATGACCTGGTCACTCTCAGTTTATGCTGTTTCATTTTACATCCAAATGCAAGGCCCTACCTGACCCTGTTCCACATGTGCTTGATACTGTCTGGGTCTCTAATTGGAACTTACAATGTGAAATGGTTGCAGGGATTCTTGAAAAATTCTGTGTTTTGTTTGTTTCTTTGTTTTGTTTTTCTCTTACTGTTCTGTGAGATGCTACCCACAGAAAGTACCATTTAGCCAGGCCGTGGTAGTGCACACTACACCTTGTATTCCATTACTTGGGAGGCAGAGACAGGTAGATCTCTGATTCTGAGGCCAGCCTGGTCTACAGAGTGAGTTCCAGGACAAACAGGGCTACCCAGAGAAACCCTATTTCGAATCCCCCTCCCCAGATAGAATTATAGAAAAGGATCCTGAGTTCAGAAGTTCCTATGTAGCTCTAATCACCTGTCCTCATACCTGGTTTCAATATGGTAGATGGATATTTATCACTGATCACCAACAATTAACTCCCTTGGACCCTTGCACTTGGTGATAGCATTAGGTGCTAGATTTGCTTGATGGTTTCTAATCTTTGTTTGGTGGTTTACTCCAGAGGCTTAGTCAAGATACTCACCTGTCTTCACTTTTACTTCCTCTCAGAGCAGGAAGTGGGACCTCCGAGCTCGACTGCTTTCTGTTGTTGTGCTAAGCACCCTGGTCAAAAGCAACTTGGAGAGGAAAGGGTTTATTTACAGTCAACCTGAAGGTGAAATCAGGGCAGAAACCTGGAGGCAGGAACTGAAGCAGAGGCAGAGGTGAAAAGCAGTTTCCTGGTTTACTTTCAGGCTTTTTTGTTTTTTTTTTAAATACTTCCGAAGACCAGTTGCCTAGGGATGTTACTGCCCACAGTGGGCCGAGCCCTCCTACATCAGTCATTCATGAACAAAAAAATACCCCCACAGATCCTCCTAGAGGCAGTCTGAGGGAAGTTTTCTCATTTGAGGTCTCCTCTTCCCTCATGACCCTAGCTTGTGTCAAGTTGACAAAAATATTCTCTCAAAGACTGCTGGGAAAAGCTGCTGTATACAGGAAACATCAGTGTAGCAGTATACCTGACTCTTATCTTTTTGAAACCATGGGTGATATAAGGTAGGGGTTCATCAGAAGTAGGTAGGAGACAGTTTTGGGGGAAAATATTCAATATGAGGTGAATTAAATGTTTTGTAGTCAGTCCTAAGCCCAGCAATGAAGGATAATGGGACTTTTTTCTCAAAAGCAAAACTTACATAAACTATTATTTTAAATAGTGTGTGTGTGTGTGTAGGAAGAGAAGCCTGCTGTCTCTGCCTCCTCATTTTTGAAATTTTTATACAATTAATTCAGAAGATAAGATATGGTTGGTTTTATGTAGTAGGAACATGCTAGAAAATAAACCTCCCAGATTGGAAGAATTTCTTATCTATTCTATAACCTCCCTCTCTTTTTCTTCCCTCCCTCCCTTCTTCCCTCCCTTCTTCCCTTCTTCTCTCCTTCCCTCCCTTCCTCTGTCCCTTTCTTCCTCCCTCATTCCCTCCTTTATTGCTCTAGTCATGTTTAATAGATAATAGCCTAGTGTCAAACACTAGACTACCTTTCCTGGGCTCCTACATGGACATATGTCATTCATAGATCACATTATAAGATACCTACATGGATGCCTCATTCAACTTCACTAGGCCCCAGTGATCACTCCTGCTTTGTCACAGCCTTTCCAGATGTGTTCTCTCACTTAGAACTCCATCCTGTGGGTGAAAGGAACCATTGTGGACTTCAAGCAGTGGGCCAATTTTCAAAGATTAAGCATAGAGGGATTAGATTATAATAGAGAGTACAGGGATACATGTGTTCCTCTTAGCAGAGGCATGGTCTTGGAGAAATCACTCAATCCTACCCACTTTTAGTCTCTTGGTTTTTAACACAGAGGGAAGTGGGTGATGATAGTCACGTATTTCACGACTACCACTTGAATTCATTGAAAAGATACATAAGGAGGTGATTGTCATGCCTGGCATTGGGGAGTGTTTAACAATGATATCATAGCTTTCTCCTTTGTGACACTTGACACAGGTGGACATAGGAGTGACAGGATCTGTGCTCACGAGGGTCCTGTATAAGGTGGCTGTGCTGCAGATATCCTTCCGACTACATGGAATCAATCACTTTCTCCCCAGAGTCTCTAAACTTTGATTATTTACTTAGTTTTGGTTAGAGGGGGTTCTGCTCAAGGCTTCTGCTCCTGTTTCTCATTTAGCATTCAAAAATCCTTTCTGGGAGGATTTTCCCAGCTAGGCCTAAAGTAGGGACCCAGAGCCTTGAAGCACAAGGGAGAATCTGGATGCTCTGAACCCAGTAATTCCATTGCCACAAATTCCAGCTAAAGCCCTGTTCTTGGCCTGGCCCCACCTGCCCAGCTATAATTAAGGTCGTGTCTACAGCTTCATAGATTAGGAGGAAGGAGGGGGGTGTCATCAAATCATAATTTCCAGAGTCAAAGCTCTCCCCCCATCATGTTTTCCCCCCTCTTTATTTTGGAATTGGCAGTAGCTTCCCCTAAAAGTAGGCCATGGTGTCCTTTCCTACAGTTTCATTACAAGTGGGCAGGGAGGCCCTGCCTGGGCTGCCAAGGCCTGGATGCCGGTGCTCTCAGGAGGTAGGAGGGGGCGTTTCATGCATGTATGCTTCTGGCCAGGAGGCAAGGTTTTGTCATGGAAGAGTTTTTGCCCCTTCCTAGACAAGAGTGTCTAGTAAACAAGGAGCCGTTTGCACACATTTGCACATCCTGCACCACGTTATTTTTAATTGTGTGGTGCCTGTGCACTCGTGCGTTCTTGGTGTAGGAAATTGTTACAGACGTCAAAGTTGTTTTATTTTGGGGTCTTGGGGTTTGACAATTGCTTTGGAATTGCCAGTCTCAGCCTTTTTGTACAGGGTTCGTGGAGCGGGGCGAGGCTGACTTACTGCCATCTGTCCCTCTACTCTTAACATTGCTTTCTTTTGAATAACCATGGGCCTGATCTGGCAGTTAGGAACACAGAAGTGTGTCCTTGAGGACACCACAGTCAAGAGAAAGACTTTCCATGGAATTCTCAAATAGGTTAAGGAAGGGAAACCATGACCCTTATACTCAATATGCTTTCCTGATGACCACTGGTTAAAGACTCAGTCTAAACATAAACAAAATGGAGCAATTTTGAGAGGAATTTGGATAGCGAAAACCCATCACTTGGATGGTGAAGGGCCCATTGATTGGACCAGCACAGAAGTAACTTAGTAGCAGAGCCAGGAAGGTGGTCCAAGAAATGATGCTGCTGTGAGATTTTGCTGCTTGATATCTGAGACCTTGCCCTCTGTTCTCTACTCCCCTACCCTTCTGCCCTGCGGGCTCTTCCTCTCTTACTTTTTACAGGTGTCAGCATGGCTGTGAGTTCTGGGAGCCTTGGCTAGCTAATGAGATCTGTGCAAGTAGACTTTAATTTGATTTGATTTGAATTGGGAACTGTAGTCTCTGATGTCGTTTTAAGTTCTATGTAAGCAGTTCTGTGAAAGGTCACAGTTTTGACCAAAATTAGCCCTCTAGTAGGCATTCTCCAGAAGAATATTCTGGAACATCATCTGATAAAAGCCTAGTCAGCGTGGCTGAATCATGACATTAACCAGAACCACTGGCGCTTAGGTGCCCAAAACTTAACCCATAAGGAAAGTTGGGGAGGTGCTGGGAGGGAGCCCTCACCAGGGCTGATCTCACACAGATCTTACTGGTGATGCAGAGAACTGCTCTTAAATAAGTTTGCTTGGGATTTGGGGCTAGGGGGTGGCAGGCTGAATACTCTACCTGCCAGGAAGGGGGTTAGATTGGCCATGAACACTCGGTCAAGGCCTCATGGCAACCACACTTCTGTTTCCTCAGGTCCTGCCCCTCTTGCCCGGCAGCTTGTTTTCTAGACCCCAAGTGGGATAAAATTACTACAGGATTCTTCTCCAAGAGTGGAGAGAACATGTTGCTTCCTTCCTTCCAGCATTCTGATGTGTGAGGGGCACCAACCAGTGTCCAGGGCTTGAGCCACCAAGCAAACACACACATGTTCACGTGTCTACTTAGCCAGTAGAAAGACAGCAAAATTCCTTGCCAGCCAGAGAATGTGTGTGAAGGAAGAGACTGTGCCACAGAGAGACAGGACAGATGTTAACTGACTGGGTGTGCATGCTGGCACCCTGCAGTTATTCATTTGTATGTTGGAGTCTTTTGTTTTGATTTTTAAACAACAAATAAATTCTTTTGCTAACACTCTGGATCCAAGAAGGTAGATGAAGTTAAATACAAAACCAACCAACCAAACAAACAATGCCCCCAAAACAATAAAACAAAAGAAGCCTTGAGATACTTGTTTCCTAAGTCTCAGTGATTTTTAAAATCTCTGTCTCTATCTCTCTGTCTATCTCTCTCTGCCTCTCTGTCTGTGTCTGTCTCTGTCTCTGTCTCTGTCTCTCTGTGTGTGCTCATGTGTGAGCAAATGCATTCCATAGAACATGTGTGGAGGTCAGAGGACAATCTCAGGTGTCAGTCTTCACTTCCTACCTTGTTTAGGACAGGTATCTTATTGTTCTCTGTTTCGTTTGCCAGGGCAGTTAGACTGAGAGTTTGCAGTTGTTCTCCTATCTCCACTTCCCATCACTTAGGAGGAATTCACTAGTATTGTAGACATGAGCAGAACTGCCTCTGACTTGTATGTGGGTGATGCGAGTCCAAACCCAAGTCATCTGGCTTGTGTGGCAAGTGCGTTACCCACTCAAATATCTCTCTAGCTCCCCTTTCAATCTTAGATGAACATTGGAACCACAAGAAGACTTTAAAAATATAATTTTTTTCTCTATCCATTTAGAAGTATCATAGTATTAGGTTCTCCCCTATGACTTCAGTGGCCACAGGTTTTTGGCTCAATTAATGGTAGCAGGTACAAGTTCTGTCTTGTGAAGTGGGCCTTAAATCCAATTGAAAAGTTGTTGGTCACTCCCATAGTATTCCTGATGCTGTGGTAGAAGTGGTTATATGACTCCATGCCTGATAATGTTACTGTGGTTGTCAGGGTCACAGCTGGCTAAGACCATTAATTATAAACTGCTCCTGTGTCCTCAGCATTCTGTTTTCAGAAGAGGATGTCTTCTGCATCCATCAGGGAAGCTTCTTTTTGTGGTAGATGCTGACTTATACAGAGACAAAAGAATGAGCAGAGAATAAAGGATTTGAGGTGCTCAGTTTGAAAGGGGATACCTATGCGACAGTCCTTCCCCTTAAGGCTCAGGGGTCATTGAGAAGAAGTTGTGGGAAGATGGTAGGAGCCAGAGGTGGTTGATGAGCACCACTGAACAATGTTTTCCAGACACAGCAGGGCAGTTGCACAAATGAACTCATAATAGCTGTGACTCTAAACTCAAGTCCCATACAAGATCAAACCACCCCAAACAGCAGCACAGACAGGGAAAGGGCTCAGAGTCACACCCCTAGCTGAAGTGCCACTGTCAATTGATGGTGGACTGCAATTAAACTCATTTTTATTTGCAACACAAATGACTCCCAAATTAGGGTTAATACTGGGGAGACTTATGGGATGGATTATGGATTACCTTTTGGTACAATGGTCCTCAAACTTCAGTTGCCACCAGTTTCCCAGAGAGCCTACTAAAGTTTAGATTGTTGAGACATTCATACTCTCAGGTTTGCTGATGTGGTAAGAATTGGTAAAACCTGAGAATTTTTTTTAACAACTTTCCAGTCAAGGCTGATGATTTGGGTCCAAGCACCGTAATTAGAGACCACAAGTTTTGTTAAAGGTTCTTGATGATTTATGTATTTCAGAAGTGTTGTTTGGCCGAATTCTCTTGAGTTTGTCAGTACAGAGAGAAATATAATTATTTGCAGGGTTCTGGTGCCTCCCCTAACCCCTTTGCCTTTCTGTTGGGGCTGAGGCATGTAGTTGGATGAACATGCACTATGGCTCTCTCTGCATGTCCTGGGCATTCCAAGGTGAGCTCAGATTCCATTACAATGATTAAGGTCAGGGTATGATCACAAGCAGCCAACAGCAGTGCTTTGTGGGAGGTGTTGCTGTTTAGGTTAGGTCTTGAGAAACCAGCATGAGAGTGTTGACAAACAACTGCTTAGACATGTCTGTCCATATTTTCTGTTGCTATGCATAGTAAAGATGGGGTGCAGCCTAGCCAGGTAGAGGTAATGAATAGATGCAGGTCAAGCCAAGACCAGCTTTTTTTTTGAGGATCAAGCCAAACTGTGGAAGAATGGTTCACATTTTGGATGCTAAGTAGCTTTCCCATTGCCAACAAGACTTGTGTTGTTGTTGCTTCTTCTCTCCTCTCTGTTCCCCATTCCTGATTATTCTCTTTACTCAACCTGTAGTTCTGTGGCCAATTCTAGTCTGGCCAGAATAGGAGTTAGGGTGTTGGCATGTGGTGGTTGAGCCTTGAACACACTGGAGTTTGGAATGGCTCAAGGCCCCCAGTGAAGAGACCTTCTATTGCCTGTACCAACAGTGAGTGTATAAAAGAACAGCAGATGGTGGGCTAGCCTGGAGTTGCCAACAGACGCTTTGCACTTTAATAATGTATCAGCATGTCCAGAAGACTCCTAGTGGTATTGACCTCTATTATGAAACTATCTTTAGGAGATACATATGTGACCTTTTCTACCACTGAACAAGCTCTCTCTATCATGTGCTTTTTTGAGAAGAAATGTAGTAGCTATAGTGTATTATTTGCTTACACGTTCCTCACAGCATGGGTCTAGTCTTCAGAATCAAGTTAAGTTGTGGCTGACATTTAAAGTAAGTGACATTTTTGGTTTTTGCTGTTGTTGTTGTTGGGATTATTTGTTATAAAGCATGACCTACCTACAAGTAGCTGGCAAACACAGAAGCAGAGCCGAACCATTGTCTTGATCTATTCCAGATTTCCTAAGGAGCAGAAGCTTTGTATTATTGTTTAAAAAACATTTATCAGAAATCACTCTGTATAAATGTGACCTAAGCATAAGAAGAACAAAACAGAAGAGGAAGTTTAGAACACGTGTTAGATGTAGCAGCAGCAGACACTTTTATAAATAAAACATAAAAGATTGATAAGTTGAGCAAATGAAATGAGAGCTTTTATGTAACATGGGACATAAAACCAAAATAGACAAAGTAGGTTCAGGACACTGAAGCATTTCATATATAATAAAATCAGAATATATAATGAACTACTTCAGATCAGTGATATGACAAACAATGTGTTCTAGTTTCATTTCTGTTGTTGTGATTAAAAAAAATACACTGACAAAAAGCAACATAGAGGAGGAGCAAGTCTATTTTTCTTTCAGTTTCAGGTTACAGTACATCATCATGGAGGGGAAGTCAAAGGAAGAACTCAAGCACCTAGTCACATCTCATCCATCGTCAGGAGCAGAAAGAAATGAATGCATGCAGGCATACTTGCTTGCTCTTTCTCTTCTCTTATTCAGAGGAATAAGCACCATTCCCTAAGGAAGCCTAGGGAATAGTGCTTCTCATAGTGGGCTGGGTCTTTCTACATCAATGAACTAGAAAGACACTCTCCTGACTACATGCCCATAGGCTAAACTGATCTAGGTAATCCTTCATAAAGATTTTCTTCACAAGTGATTCCAGGTTGTGTCATATTGACAGTTAAAACTAACCAGCATTCAAAGCAACAGGAAAGGAACAAGGGTACTGTTAGAGCTTTATGGACAAGGTAATGAGAATGGCTAAAATCTGTGTATAATATCTCTAATATGAGCAATGGAGAAAGCAGATACATGAAGATGACTGCAACAGCCCAGAGCATTGCAGTGATTGGGTGTCCTAGTGGGATGGAGGATCTGGAGAAACTCTGCTCACTAAGCACAAAGGAGCCAGGGAAGCCTTCACAGAAGAAATGATTTCAAAGGATAATTCCAGGAAGAGAAGGTCTGGACAAGAACCCAGGGACTTGAGAAGGGACAGATTGGATTAGGGAAAATGGCATGAAATTGAAAAATGTGCAAAAGAGATAAATTTCATCAGAAAGAAGATTGTGACAGAGGAAGAAACTTCTCATGTATAGGTATTACTGAAGAAGATTGTGTACCATAGAAATAGGAATCAAATTGCTTCATTGACCCACTCCAGAATGGGTGTGAGTATCTCAAAACTGTGTGCAGGGCTTTGAAATGATGTCCTCTAGGCTCAATAAAATCTAGCCATTAACCCACAGCAGCTGTAGTTATCTGACCCAGGACCACACAAGGTTGGCCTTATAGGTAATCAGTCAAGGAAGGTGGAGAAGTTTCAGATCCCGTCCTTCTCCTCCGACCTATTGACTACTGATAGATTCTGGGGCTGGGGAATTACTGTCCTTGGTTGTGTTCCTGCCTCTGAGCCTACTAGGCTTCACCAGATAGCTTCACATCCATTACTACACCAATGCTCTGGTCAAACATAGTGGGTCACCCAAAACATAAATGTGTTGGGTGTTTGATGAGAGAACAGGGTCTGAGAATGGGATGGAGAGGGAACTGGGAGTGTGGTCAGAATGTGCCATGCACACACGTTAACTAACAATAACAAAGGTGTGCTCAGAATGTGCCATGCACACATGTTAACTAACAATAACAAAGGTGTGCTCAGAATGTGCCACGCACACACGTTAACTAACAATAACAAAGGTGTGCTCAGAATGTGCCACGCACACACGTTAACTAACAACAACAAAGGTGTGCTCAGAATGTGCCATGCACACACGTTAACTAACAATAACAAAGGTGTGCTCAGAAT
>NW_022196897.1:145162661-145163558 GCF_008632895.1 Mastomys coucha
TAACTAACAATAACAAAGGTGTGCTCAGAATGTGCCATGCACACACGTTAACTAACAATAACAAAGGTAATTAGAAATAAAATTCAAGATATCTTTGATAGACTTTGAGATGAAGAAGCAGTAGAAAAGTTCCATTTTGCAATTCTGTAACCAAAACAATAAAAACAGTCTCAAATCACAAAACAAGGGGACAAAGACCTTTTAGGCATAAAATATGTTTTTCAAAGCAGAACCAAAGGCCTTTTGGTAGTTAGTAAATTTATTCTTCTTTTGAATTATAAATTCAAATATACTTGTGTTGCAGGAAATATTAAAAATGAACCAGCACATCCCCACACTTGTGTCTTCAACTCTCTGCCCCGGCAGGCTGGCCTGCCTGTTCTTATCTCATGGAGACTCTCTGGCCCAGAGTTCCAGAGACATCTCCACCCAGCTCACTAAGTTCCCACTGGCGGGTCGTTACTGTGCTTCAGATCCTCCTTTGGTCGTTAGGTGCCTCAGATCCTCCTTGGTCTTTGTGGTACACCTCAGGCAAACTCACGCTTTCTCTCTTGAACCCAAACACCTTGAATGGCCAAACACCTCTCAAATTTAGTTCAGAAACGATGGTAACTCAATTGCTGGGTGCAACAACTAAAACCCTAATCTTATAAGCTATATTAAGTCTAATTTCTTTAGTGGTGAATCCACTAGGAGAGATACTCATAGTGACATCTTGTTTTCACTCTATCCCTGTCCAAAAGGCCTAAGTTTCTCCTGCTTCCTCTCTTACTCCCTCCGACCCGGAAGTCCCTCCTACTGGCCCAGTGATTGGCTCCCTTATTCATTAGGGGACTGGTTCACAGGAACAGGGACAGCAACAGGCCCATCCACCACATACTTTTTTTTTTTTTTTTT
>NW_022196897.1:145164059-145164981 GCF_008632895.1 Mastomys coucha
CTGCCCTTCCGTCGGGCTAAGGTGTTTTTGCGGCAGCGAGCCTGGGAATGGACGGTCACAGGCTTCCGGATGATCAAGCCATCTTTGATCAGCTTCCTGATCTGCTGACGGGAGTTGGCATTGGCGATTTCATTGGTCTCATTGGGGTCCAACCAGACCTTCTTTTTCCCACAGCGGAGGACACTAGAGGCAAGCCTCTTCTGTAGCCTGAGCATACTCATGGCTGCAGATGCAGCAGCAAAAGGAAAGAGCCCACAACTACTTTTTTAAAAAAATTAAGGAAATACACAGCATAAAGCAAGTTGTAGGACACTGTGATATTACTATGAAGAAATAGCACTGTGGACATTTGTAATACTGCATTATCTTATATGTGTCTCTGCTTTCTGTACAAGCAAGTATGTTTACAAACAGGTTATATATGTACATATGTATAATTGTATGTTTAATAAGAGCTTGTGTTCACATGGTATGCACTCTCTGATAAGTGGATATTAGCCCAGAAGATTGGAATACAATCCACAAACCACAAGAAACTCAAGAAGGAAGACCAAAGTGTGGATACTTCATTCCTTCTTAAAAGGGGGAACAAAATACTCATGGAAGGAGTTGTAGAGACTAACTATGGAGCAGAGACTGAAGGAAGGACAATCCAGAGACTGTTCTACCTGGGAATCCTTCCCATATTCAACCATCCAGACACTGTTGTGGATGCCAGCAGGTGCTGGATGACAGGAGCCTGATATAGCTCTCTCCTGAGAGGCTCTGACAGTGCCTGACTAATATAGAAGTAGAGGCTCACAGCCATCCATTGGACTGAGTACAGGGTCCCCAGCGAAGGAGCTGGAGAAAGAATCCAAGGAGCTGAAGGGTTTGCAGCTCCTTAGGACAAACAACAATATGAACTAACTAGTACCCTCAG
>NW_022196897.1:145165200-145166790 GCF_008632895.1 Mastomys coucha
TTTCAGATGGGAAACTGGGAAAGGAGATACCATATGACATGAAAATAATGAAAATATCTAATAAAAAATAAAAAAATAAAAAATAGTATAAAAAATAAGAGCTTGTGTTAATGCATCTACATACTTGCATGAACTCTTTGCTCTTATACTATGTTCTTAAATTTGTACATAAATAAAAGACCAAGGGTGTAACAGAAAACATATATACTTGAAGTTTTAACATTTTTAGGTCATGTGTGTATGTGTGTGTGTGTGTGTGTGTATGTCTGTGTGTGGGGTGTGTGTGTGTATGTCTATGTGTGGGGTGTGTGTGTGTGTGTGTGTGTGTGTGTATGTGTGTGGGGTGTGTGTGTGTATGTCTATGTGGTGTGTGTGTGTGTGTGTGTGTGTGTGTGTGTGTGTGTGGTGCATGTGTGCATGTATGCATGCATGAGTATGGAGTCAGACGCCAATTTGAATATTGTTGGCTCCTCAGATGCTCACCATACTGTGGTTTGAGGCAGGGTCTTACTAAAATGGAACTCTCTATACCCTAAAGACCTACAGGTTTCTACTTCCCCAGTCCTGGAATTACAGATACAGGCTAACACACCCAGTTTTTTAATATGGGTTTGGGGGATAAGAACCTAGGTCCTCCTGCCTGCAAGGCAAGCACTTTACCTATTCACAATTTTAGTTATTTTTGAAAGCTTTGTTATTTTTGTCGTGATAGCATTAACATGCCGCGTTTGCAGTTTGCTTTCTAACTCAAATCATTATTATTTTTAACAACAAAAAATTTAACGTTCTCTGCTCTGTCCTCTTTTATTTTTTTCCATGAAAATTTGCACATTTAATTGTGCAGATTCAGGACACACTTCGATGCGGCCATTTTATTGGTCTACATCTGAGACATAAACCTCTGGTTTTCCTCTGCTGTGGTCAGAGGCCTTAACAGACTTTTCCTTTTTGGAATGTTTTGAGGTTTTCTTCAAGGCCTACTTATATAATCATATTTTTGTAAATGTTCTCAGGGTCTGGAAAAGAAAGTACTTTTTTCTTCCTTTAAAGTACAGCATCGTCACTAAACTTGGCCTCGCCGGGCTTTTCTGATGTATGCAAACATGAGAGTTATAAGTGAATCTGTGATCTCACACGTACAGTGGCCAGAGATGCTGCCCGTCTTTCCATACAGTGTTCAGCCTCTCCTGCTTCTACCTCTATGAATTCTAGGGTCCAGCCTCTGCCCCTTTTGCTACCGCCTCATGCCTTTCTTGTTAGTGTTTTGTAAGTTCCTGATGTGTATTTTCCTATTGCATAAGTTGGCAATAAATCCTGAGTGTTTGGAGCATCTCTTTTCCTTTATGTGTAGTCATTTTATTATTATTATTTTGGGCAGAAAAATGGCATTTCATTCTATTTTTTCTTTTGTCTTTCATACGTTTAATCCTTTGTTTGAGAAAATCTTCTCTTTCTGTAAGATTGGAATATTGGCTTATATTTTTGTTCAGAAGGTCTTTAATATTTTGCTTTCTACAATTAAACTTGTAATCCATACAGAACTTGCACGTGTGTGTGTGTGTGTGTGTGTGTGTGTGTGTGTGTGTGTGG
>NW_022196897.1:145166892-145167694 GCF_008632895.1 Mastomys coucha
TTTTTTTTTTTTTTTGTAAATGCCATCCCAGATTATAGACATGTCCTAGAGAAGCCTGCCTGTGGGTGGCTCTGTCCTGTAGGTCACTTTATCTTTGTGCATGTCAGTTTTAGCTCCTTAGGCTCCGTCACCCTTCTGGTTGAGTGCTGGGGCAGGGTGGCCATTCATATTCTTTAACATTGTCTTGTTTAATATCAGCACTTTCCTCTTCCTTATGAATTTTAACATCAGCTCATCAGCTGCTGTGGAAAGCCTCTTATGATTTTATTAGAAACATTTATTCATATATGAGTCTCGAAGTTATTGCCTTTTTTAAACCATTGAGGATCTGTATTTGGAATTTATCTTATGTCCTTAAGTATAATGTAAAAAATAAAATAAAACAAATTTCTTCTCTTCTTGAATTTCCTGGCTTAGAGATTTAAGTAAATCTTAAATATCTTGTAATTTTTGTTACTTTTAAGAATGAATTTTTAATTTCATTAGGGTTTTCAATTTTCATAGGAATGATTCTGACTCTAACCTATGCCTTATACTCAGCAATGGCACTAAACAGTTTTATCCATGGAGATAATTTTATATGTCACCTTATATCTTGTTGTCTGATGTGACCAATGTACCCTTTCTTTCTTTCTAATCCTGTGCATATTTTACCTGCCTGTGGTCTGAGGGATCTTCTGTTCCCTGCTGAGCAGAGGTGATGCCACCAGTTTTCCTTGTTGAGAGAGAGCAAGAGTTGAGAAAGCGAGAGCGAGAGGGAGGGAGAGAGAGAGAGAGAGAGAGAGAGAGAGAGAGAGAAAGA
>NW_022196897.1:145168019-145169218 GCF_008632895.1 Mastomys coucha
GCAAGAGAGAGAGAGAGAGAGAGAGAGAGAGAGAGAGAGAGAGAGAGAGAGAGAGAGAGAGAACCAGCAGCACCCTCACTATTCCATTCGAGGAATGCACAGGGGCCATTTAGTGAGATGTGCTGTATTGCCATGTGAGGAGGCAGCTAGCTCCCCCAGGTTGCTAAGAACTTTGTTTTATGCCCTTTTTATTAAACCAAGAAAGGTTATGGAATTTCATCAAAAGCTTTTTTGGACATCTTTTGAGATATTCATATGATTTTATCCTTTAATATGTTAATGAGAAGAATTAAATTAATAGATCTCAGTAATGTTTCATTATGCTGACATTTTTGGGTATAAATTCAACTGAATCATTTTTTGGGAGCACTGTTTGCACTCACACACTCTCTCTCTGTCCCTCTCTGTCCCTCTCTGTCCCTCTCTGTCCCTCTCTGTCCCTCTCTGTCCCTCTCCCTCTTCCTCTGCCTTTCTCCTTTCCTTCTCTTTGTCTCTGTCACTCTGTATCTCTATCTTTCTGACTCTCTCTGTGTCTCTGTTTCTGTCTGTCTCTCTCTCTGTCACACACACACTCAGATAATGCACTCATTATTGAATTCAATTTGCAAATATTTTCCCTATTGTATTTTGAAAAATAGAAGTGAATCTGGAGGAAGGAAATCACGCTAAGTGAAATAAGATGGATTAGAGAGATTGAACCACAGGATCCCAAGCAAGCTCTTATGTGCAGTTTTGAATGGCTGAACTTACAGAAGGAGAGAGCAGAATAGTGACTACCAAAGGCTACAGATAGGGAGTTTGGGTATGCTAAACTAAAATGCAAAGTTTTAATTATGAATGGATAATTAACTAGGATGAATACATTCTGGAGTTTGTTTTTACAGCATGGTGTCTACAGTTAATAATGTGCCACATATACTTGAACAATGATAAGAGCAAAATATTTTTATTATGATACTTTTATCATTTTTGAGAATTTCATGTGTATATATCATGTATTTTGATCATATTCACATCCATTCTTCCTCTTCCTCATCCCAGATCCATTCACCTTTGCTTCATGTCCCTCAACTTTATTTATTTATTTATTTATTTATTTATTTATTTATTTATTTATTTTTTTATAGTCCCACCCTCCAGCCATGCCCCCATTCCTAACAGCCATTCATCAGTGAATTAATTCCTGGATGTGGTTAGCA
>NW_022196897.1:145170001-145171145 GCF_008632895.1 Mastomys coucha
CCACTCCTCTGTTGAGGGACATCTGGGTTGTTTCCAGGTTCTGGCTATTATAAATAAGGCTGCTATTTATTTATTTAAAATAACCTGTTGAATCTAATAAGGGCTGCCTATACATACATGTGTGGAGCCATCTCCTGGAGCACGGTCAGTCTACAGGGATCACATCACATCACAACCCTAAAGAAAGTTGACTCTTCCTCCCTTAGCATCCACAAACTGCCAGTAGGTCCTCATCTAGAAGTAGGGACTCATGAGACTCCCCCTCCCCATGCTGAAATGTTGGGTAGCTTGATTTTGTGTAGGTATTCACAGTTCCTGTAAGTTTGTGTGTATAACAACCATCTCATAGCTAAAAGGCCCTGTTTTACCCAGTTCTCCCAGAACCTTGACTCTTCTTCCTTCTTCCACAATGTTCCCTGAGCCTTGGGGCAGAGGGTGGGATACAGATGTTCCATTTATATATTCTACATCTTTTTCATAGATACATACACAAAGTGATGGAGTCTAACAGCCTTGACTTAATTTCAAGTGTCACATTGCACATACAATTTTTATTTTTTCACTTATAACTTAATAGGATTGTGGGAAATTCTACAAGTGAGCCTGGGAGTTAGTATTTTCCAAGTTCTCTCTCTCTTTTTATTACCTTTCAAAAATATTCCGTTTCCTTAATCGCGTATATATTTTAAGCCACTCTTTCGGGTAATAAGCTAATACTTGCTAACTTTGCTATTTGTTGCTTTTGTTGGCTGAGCACAGTTATGGCACTTTTATTTTTTTTAAATTATCTTGTGAATTTTAGTTCTGGACTTATCTCAGCCACAATTGATTGTTCTGTGACAACCCACTGGGTCTGTATGGTGGAAACCTCCAGTCTGAATCTTCACCATGGTGCTTGGTGTTTTGAGGGTTACTTTTAGAAACCTAACAGTTATTTTTTCTGTTTGTGTGTGTCAGGGGGTGGGCAGTTGGCTTTGTATGCATTGTGGATCCTACCTCTGCTATAAACAGACCTGGCGCTGTGTGTTCCACCCAATGTACAGTGGAGCCCTGAGAACTTCCTGGGTCATTGTAGTGCCTACTTCTTTCTCCCTCCCTCCCTCCCTCCCTTCCTTCCTTCCTTCCTTCCTTCCTTCCTTCCTTC
>NW_022196897.1:145171335-145188340 GCF_008632895.1 Mastomys coucha
TCTCTCTCTCTCTCTCTCTCTCTTTCTTTCTTTCTTTCTTTCTTTCTTTCTTTCTTTCTTCCTTTCTTGTGTCTTTCTCCCAGGACCTTGCCGAGTCTTTTCCTATAACCTCAGGGCTTTTAGAGATTAAAAATCACACAATCTCTGTGGGTTTCTATCAGCTGTGGTGAGACAAGAGTATCTCTTCAGAGCCCAAGGTTTGAAATCTCGTTGCTTTGTTGTTAAGTTTTATAATCACATTGTTTATCTTTGCATTTTTTTTCCTGATCAGAAATTACCTCCATATCACACTGAAGTCACTTTATAAATACGGTATTCTTTTGGCTCTTATAAACAGAGTGATACTGTTTCTTTTCCTTGTGAGTCTTTATTAAATTCTTCTAATATCTATTGCTTTAAAAAGATTTAAAGTCTTTTACGTTTAAAAAATGTTTCATAAAATCATTTAGAATAGTTGCTTCCCAACATACTGTTTCTAGAATCATCTTGATACTTTCTCATAACTGCTGATTTCTTGGGTTTCACTCATCCAACCTAAGACAGTAGGATATTAGGATCTATATTTTACATAAGGTGGGGGCATTGCTGCTCACCGACGAGATCAGTATTATCAGTTCCCACTTAGGATTTGATGAAGGGTTTCTCGTACCCATCCCCATGTATTTCCGTACGATTTTAAAGCTTAAGTTAGAAGTACCTGGGTTTCTGACTCTTGTCAAGAGTTCATTAGGAGCTGGACGTAGAAACAAAAGACGATCTGGTGGCAGAGCAGAGGTCTGTGCCCTCCCTGTACAGGGCTTTCTCCATGACCTTAAGCTAGATCAGCATCTAGCTCTCTGGGCTTACAAACTGCTGGAAGATGGATGAGACCATGTGCGTGGTGGGAACATAGAGATGCTGCCCCCTAGTGGTAAGTTGGATTCGGCCCTTGGCTCTTAGCATTTGTACCCCCAGTTTGGTGAATAATCCTCTGGTTTTAGAGGAAGTTGTTCCCATGATTCTTTGTCTCCTTTCCATCTAGAATATTCCTGGGAAGGTCCAGACTTTGGACCTGTTGATGGTTTGGGGATTTTCTTTCCGTAGGGACCTGAGAAAGTAGAAGCTTTGATTGCTGTCTTCATGTATGTCAATGTGTTTCCCGGTCTATTCTCTTTGTTGTTTTCTACCACGATAAACAACATAAATTTCTAATATAAAGTGGAGTGCGGGATTATTAAGAACATTTCTCATATTGCCCATAGTTTCTTGTCTCTCAAATTTTGGTAAAACCAAAGTATCTATTCTTTCATATTTCTGCTAGCAAAATTTGATGCGCATAGCCATTTAAGAAAAATTTAAAGTGCATCCAAGCATATTCAGTTAGGACATTTGTAGTTATTTTCTAGATAAAACGGTAAGTAATATTACTCTAAGATCAAATAAAAATGTCCATGTTGTTTTGTGTCTATAAAAATGGAGGCTTAGACTTTCAAGAAATTTCACCCATACAGGGGTCAAAAACAAATATTACAGCTACTTTAATTTGTCCAAATTTTCTATACTTTTATTTCTTTTCTTATGCATCAACATTTCTGGGCCTCTTCACTGCAGTTAAAAAAAAATGATTTGGCCTTTCAGCTCAAATTACAACCCCCCAAATCGCACTTCCTCAAGGTTGCAATCTGAGTGCGTGCAAATGAGGCCAAGCTCCAGCCAAAGTGAACACGGTTTTTGGTTTTGTTGTTGTTGGTTTTTTTCCTTTCATTTCCTTTGACAGCATCCCAAGTTCCACCACGGCAGGAGGAGAGATGTCAAGGGGAGGTGAATTCCCTCTCAAGTCAGCTTTCTGATCCATGCTCTGCTCTCTGGTGTGGAGAAGGGAGGGGGCACTTGGGAGGGAGGGCTGATACTTCAGCCATTTCTAAAAATGGAAAATGATAACAATCTCAGGAGGGCCAGCCATACCAAACAGCCACGCCAGTGACTCTCGTGCCCAATCCGCATCGGCCCAGGTGGTACTGTGGCCTGGCTGGAAAGCAGGGCCATTCCACAGACAGCGGGCTTGTGCCCGAGCCCCATGCCCAGTGTTTACTTAGCTAGAGATTGGCCTCCAGAAAACCTGCAAAGTTGGCAGGCAGGGTTCCACAGAGAGGCAACCTTCAGAGCCATGCCGGCTAAGCTCCATCCCACGTGGTCCGAAAGCTTCTCTCTTTTCAGGGACTTGGGTTCACTTGCTTGACAGCAGGGACCACTGAAGCCTCCCTAGGTGCCCTCTTCTTATTTTACCCCAGGACGCTTCCAGGAGGTGCAGTTAGGAATAGCCATATTCCCCCCTTAGAAAGGAGGAGGATTAGGCTTGACTAAGTAAGGCCTAAAAAAGCATGAAGCTTGTAGACGCCAGGATCCAGATTAACAACATCTAATGCTAAATACCATAGCCTAGAGCAAAATTGCAAACTCTTTCTAGTATTTTCCTTTCTCTCTGACTCAGGTACTGTTAAGCCAAATGTTCTCTCTTTCTTCTCCCATCCATTCTTACCTGCCTTCATTCCCTCTGCAAATATATACAGGGAACTCGTTGGGGGCGGGAACTTTTCTCCAGCGCTACAAGAATTAATGACAGATACTCCTGATTCGTGGAAATTCCTTGGGCAGAGAAGATAACCAACAAGCACAGCAAACATTGACTGTGCTATTTTACAGTGAGTAAGTGCTCTGTGGGTGGTGATGGTGTAAAAATGTTGAAAAGAGGTGTGAGAGTTTTAACTGGGGGCCAGGTTCCGGAAGATGGTCAGATATGGTGGTTTCAATGTGTTTGGTCCATGGGAAGTGGCACTATTAGGAGGTATGGCCTTGTTGGAGGAAGTGCCTCATTATGGGGGTGGGCTTTGAAGCTCTTCCCAGTGTGGAAGAGTCAGTAGTCTCCTGTTTGCCTCTGAAACAAGATGTAGAACTCTCAGCTCCTCCTGCACCATGCCTGCGTAGATGCTGCCATGCTCCTGCCATGATTTCAGAGGTTCACTGAACCTCTGAACCTATAAGCCAGCCCCAATTAAATACTGTCCTTTCTAAGAATTGCCTTGGTCATGGCGTCTCTTCACAGCAATGGAAACCCTAACTAAGACATCAGATAAGAATATCTGTAGGCTGTTGTAAGAAAAGATACACAACCAGACAGGTTTGCATAGGCGGAGGGTTGTGCAATAATGCAAATAAAACCCCCTTGCTATAAGTTTTGCTTCTAAAGTTAGTCTACATTGATCCTACATTATATATGTTATTTCTACAGTCCTGGGTATCAAAATCAGAGCTTTGTGCGTGCTTCACAAGTGTTCTTCTACAGGCAACACCCCCAGCCTAAAAGTTTAGAATCTCATCCTTTGGCTTTGTGATCTTGTTTTGGGTACCGAGTTCTCAAATGAAATGTAAGATCAAACTTTCCTTCACTGAGGCATGCTGTTAACTTCTCGGCTACCATATACATTTATATTGCAATCGAGTCCTTGGCTGTTAGGGCTGTGTGGAGTATTAAGTGGGGTGGGGTTATGATAGAGCATAATGCCTCATAATTGAGAATCAGGAGCTGTCCTTTAAAGGCAAACCAACAGCAGAGTTGTATGTGACTGTCTGTCTCAGGCCAGCTTCTTGGGAGTTAGATTGAAACCCACTCCCCATTATGGATATCTATGACCTAATTATTAATGAAAGAGGGAGACACATTGCTATTTTTTGACAAATGGAAGAGTTTATTTATTTTTTAATTATTTACTTATTTTTATTTTATGTGCATTGGTGTTTTGCCTACATCTATATCTGCATGAGGTTGTCAGATCTGAGCATTGCAGACATCTGTGAGCTGTCATGTGGGTGCTGAGAATCGAACCAGGGTCCTCTGGAAGAGCAGCCAGTGCTCCCAACAGGTGAGATATCTTTCAAGCTTAATTTTAAGAAGTACTTCAACTATGTGTTTGTGTATGTGGCTATATGTGAGTACATACGTGTGAGTGCAGGTCCCTGCTGAGACCAGAGGATGGTTTCAGATATTTTGGTTCTGGATTTGCAGGTTGGTCTTGAGCCACTCAATGTGGGTGCTGGGAACTGAACTCTTGCCTTGAAGGAACAACACGTACTTTTAAGTGCTGTGCTACCTCCCTAACTCCAGCACACAGTCACTTTTAATTGCCTGCATTTAACATGTGATGCCAAGCAGAACAAGCAAGTCCATATTAATTGAGGATATATTCCTACAAGAAGTCCTTTGTCCTGGGTTGGGGGTAGGGTTAAGAAATAAGTACCATGAATGACATAAGGTGAATTTTCCCCCTCATTTCTTCCCACCCTTGCTAGGCTGTTTCTTCATTCAGCAGCTATCAGCCACATGTCCTTTGTGTTTTAGGCATCACCTCAGATATAGACACAGGAGATAGAGAATTCAGCATGCTGCACATGAGAAATGCCAAGTAAGGTTGGAACTGTGCATTCTCAGTGTCTTATTGCATGTGGGTGGAGAGATGTCCAGCTATTAGGCCATCCTGCACATCCCAAGAGACACACTTCAGGTACCATGTGACACCTAGACAATGCAGGAGAAGGAAGGGCCAACTCACTAACAGCAGAGGTGAGCATAGTATGATCCTTAGGCCAGTGCTGTATGGTATAAGCTCAAAGTGTTCTGCAAATTTTTCATTTCTAAAAAAAATATTCCAAAGAGTAAGAATAATTTGTCATACATGGAAGCCTTGTGAAGTGAACGTCTAGAGTCCAGTTGGGCCCACATCTTTACATGTCATCCTCGTGGGTCTGTCTTACACGACCGTAGGAGACTGGGGAAAGCAAGATGGACATCCAAGGTGGCCTGTGAGGCCCTGTACAGAAAACCTTGCCAACTCTGGGTGGGTTCAATCATGGAGAACCACCTGTAAAAGGGGGCCTTTGATGTGGGTTCTGCAGCATGAGGGTGAACCTGTCAGGGAGGAAATATGGAGGCCAGGACAGAATAGCAGAAGCAGCAAACTCAAAGATGGGAGATGGGAGGTGGGAAAGGGTGGTAGGGAGTTCAGTGTATCTGGAGCATTCTGGGAGTGGTCAGGGTGAGCCATTAGTTATCAATTGGAACTAAGTGTAAAAGACTCCAATTGCCCTTTATTTGAGAATGCGAAATCTCTGAAGGTTGTCAAGCTGAGAAGTCAGTTGTCCAGTTTGGAGTTTTAAGGATATTGTTCTGGAAGTCTCTATATATGGAGGAAGTCGTAGACGAGGTGGGAATAGCACAGAGTGGATTTGACAGTGGAAACACATGAAGTACTTTCCCTGAGGGAACTGAGGAGGGAAGTTCACAAGGGAGAGGAGCTCATGAGAATATGCCTTGACTGACTGGTAGCGTGAGACCAGAGCATGAAGCGGGAGGGTCATTGGGAAAGAGTGACTCAGAGACAGATGGAAGCTGGGCCAGCTACAGTGAAGCAGACAAGAGTGGGCATGACTCAGGGCCTTGGGGTGACACTAGGGACACTGTACTAGTTGTGCACTGGCTGGGGGTGGGTAGCTTAGAACAGTGCAGTGTGTGATCCAGCAGACAATGGGGCATTGGGGAACATGAGGGGGAGGCCTGGTGGAGCAGGATGGTAATGATGCCAACAGTAGCAGTGATAAGAACAATAATAACATTGGAAGTTGGAGGCACTTCCTCTGGAGCTGGCAAGATGAGGGAGGGGCTGGTGTCCATCTCACTTTCCTAGCGTGGGGCCCTTGTACTGAGAAGCAAGCTTTGTTTTCTAGAAGCAGAGGTCAGCTGCTACCAGAAGGGACAGGAAGGTGGAGGCTGAGGTGGGATAGTTTCCAAAGACAGAAACCAAGGTAAATATAGGATATGGAATCTTTTATGCTGTTTGAACTGAAACAAAAGGATGCAATAAAGACTTCACTTGAGTCTCAGGAGTCTCTTCAGTTAACAGGAACCATGGGCTGATCTCCTCAACCCTGATTTATCCTCTAAGCCTGTGTCTGAGAAAGAATGGGCATTTGAATGAGATCTTTGCTTGGGCTGTCAGAGCATTGTGTAGACGGAGAAATTGATATGAGAAAATCAAAGGTACTTGTCCAAGTCTCAGAGTGGGTAAGTGGAAAAGCACATTCAGGCTGGAACACTGGAACTCCGGAGACTTAAACCTGTCATTGGAAGAGCTTTAGGTGTGGGCAGACATCTTCTAGGGGACATGTCTATTGACCTGGGACCAGGATACACTTTCTCTGTTTTTTTTTGGTACTCTGGCTCATGCATTGTACCATCTAATGGATGCCCTACCATTTTATTTTGTCCGTTTAAGGTATCTGCTACAATTGTGTTTATTATTTTGCTTGTTTCATCCAGTAGGATGTGATTCATGTGTTCAAGAACAGTACCTGTATTGCTGTCCTCACATCCCGATATCAAGTGAAAGGCACAGTAGGGGTGAAGGAGATCTTTTGTCAAATGAGTGGTTTCTTGGCTACATGAAAGGAGGTCTAATCAGAAGACTGTGGCTCCTCTGGATAGTAAGGTAGGCAGTGTCCCTTTGCTCCACTAATCTGAAAGGCAGTGGGGAGCACAGCATCTGGAGTTTTGAAGGAGAAGAAGAAGAAGAAGAAGAAGAAGAAGAAGAAGAAGAAGAAGAAGAAGAAGAAGAAGAAGAAGAAGAAGAAGAAGAAGAAGAAGAAGAAGAAGAAGAAGAAGAAGAAGAAGAAAAAGAAGAAGAAGAAGAAGAAGAAGAAGAGGAGGAGGAGGAGGAGGAGGAGGAGGAAGAGGAAGAGGAGAAAGAAGAAGAGAAAGAAGAAGAAGAGGAAGAGGAGGATGCACACTTCTATTTTCTCTATTATAAATGTTTGTTTTTTTCTGTATATATGTGTAGTCTATGTGAGTGCATGTGTTTACATGTGTGTGCATGCATGTGAAATGTATGTATGTGTATATGATGTATGTGTGCATGTGGTGTATGTATGTAATATATGTGTGTGCTCCTATGTGTTAGTGTGCATACTAGACACATACTAGACACATATTTGTAGAGGTCAAAGGTCAATGCTAGGTTCTCCTTCAGTTTCTTCCTACCCTATTTTTTGAGACAAGTTCTCTTACCTGATCTGGGAACTCACCAATTCATCAAGACTGTGTAGTAAGCAAGCTCCAGGAATTTCCATGACTTATCTTTCCCATTGCTGGGATTATAGTCATGTACCACCATACTTGGCTTTTTATACAGGTACTGTGTACCAGATCTGGGGTCCTCATGCTTGTGTGACAATTTTTTTTCAACATATAAGAGTAAAACATACATATGAGATGATTTAGGTACAAATGATGTGTGTTGTGGAAATTTTAAAATCTCAATCTGGAGTTTCTATCCCACCTTGATCATTCAGTTCCTAGATCAGAGACAGACAACTTTTATTATTTACAATAAGCCTTATATAGCAAAGAGCTGAGCAGATACCTACCCTCTATGCTATTAGAATCTATTTTCCTATAGATAACCTCAAGTTATTACTTACTATGTTTCATCTAGGCTGCTGCTCTTAACTCCATTTGGCCAGCCCTCAAAGGCCATGTTTTTTTTTTATTCCTAACCTACAGCAACTTTTTCCTTTTCTTCCTCATCTTATTCTCTCTCTCATGGTTCTCCTCTGATTTCCCCAGGCCTTTGTCTCTTCTACCCAGCTATTGGCTGTAGGCATCTTTATTTACCAATCAGAAATAACTTGGGGGCAAGGTTACGTAGAGTCACCTGGATCTATGTGTAGACTCTTTCATCTCTGGGGCAATCAGGTCTTGGTGGCCCACACTAAGCATTAAAATACACAGCAAAAGAACAAATCTTGACTGACATGGGTCCCCTTATAGCACGGTTGAGGAACAGAGTGATGGAGGCATCACTTGATGTATATCCTTGGCAACAGCAGGCACCAGATTTCTAGTCTTGTCTCATTTGCCCCCTACAATGCTCCATAGTAAGGTGTCCTCCCAATTTCTACTCTAGTGCAGACAATGTAACAGAGGTTCAAGGAAGGTCAAGAACAGCATTGCAGTGTGCTGTCAGTGGATAGAAGAATCTATGTCAGAAGTGTTCAGGTCACTACATTTCCGTATTGTTAAAGTCTTAAGATGACTGTGTACACTTCTACTCCTTCTTCTGTGCCCATTAGGGGTGTGGTTTTATAGAAATCACATTTCTGTGCCTTAGTTTCATTATCTGAAAGATTCAGGGCAATATGTGTCTACTTTACAAGGTCTAAATAGATTCTACTACTCAAATGAAGAACTCGGGATAGTACTCAACATGACTACATAGCATTTTACCATCACCATCACCATTTATTAACCTCAGTACTTCTTACACATACTTTTGTAGTTAATGATGATTAATCCTACATTAATGTTAATTTAAATAGACTAGGCAAAGGGATATCCAGAAAGCTGGTAAAACATTATTTATGAGTGTGTCTATTAGATAGACTAGCACTTCACTTGTAAGTGTGAATAAAAGTCATTGTCACCAACAGAGATGGCAGCATCTCTTTGCTGAGGCCAGGAATAGAACAGGAAGACAGAGGAAGGGAAAACTTGCTCTCAGTCCTTTCCTGCTCTCAGAGCTTGGTGCTCCTCATTCTTGGACTTTTGAACTTGGACCTGGATGTCATTTGCTCCCCTAGTTCCCTGGTTCTAGCTCGTGATGGCTGACTATGTGATGTCTCCAATCCTTCATAGTAAATCTCCTTTAGTATCTGAACATGTTCTGTGGATTCCATTTCTTTGAGGACCCCTGACTAGAATGCCCCTTCCAGATTGAGTTGTGCAAAGACTCTAAGTGACTAGGAAAGGAAACCACTTAGAAGGTGTGCAGGGAAGATCTGAATTAAAGCACTTGGAAGCAGACATTCTCAACCTTCCCAATGCTGCAACCTTTTAATAGAGTTCCTTAGGCTGTGGTGGCCCTCAATCACAAAATTGTTTTTATTGCTACTTCATAACTGTAATTTTGCTACTGTTATGAATCATAATGAAAATATCCATGCTTTCTGATGGTACTAGGGAGACCCCTGTGAATGGCTCATTTGATCTCCCCAAGGGGTCTCGACCCACAGGTTGAGAACCACTGCCTTGGAGTAACAAGAATCACATCTTATCTGGTTCTTGTGGCAACGATCTCTTTCCTGTGCTGCTGCTTTCAAAGGCTAAGAGGTTCTATTTCACATTTCCTGAGTTTCTACACAGCGCTCACGACCTTTCCTTCCTTTTAGATTTTCCTTATGGTGGAAAGGGAGAGTAATGAGAGGAGGGCTTTGTAAGGAAATGAACACATCAAAGTGACAGTGTTTGGGTCGTCAAGATAGCACATTAGTAAGGCTTTGGGGGATGACACAGACTAGATATGAATGGGCAGACTAGAGCCAGGTGCTCAGCTCAAGTATGAGAATCTCAGGCTGATCTCTTTTGCAGCATCTGGGATCTTTGAGGGGGGATTAAGGAAGGGGTAGGGTGCTATGTAGGAAAGGGGACTTGTAGATATGAATGTAAAAGAGGTCTTTAAAAACATAGTGCTTTATAGCATCTGTTGGCTTTGTGGTTGTTCATGACCAGACAAACAGTGCTGTTTATCACTGTGCTAGTTGGCAAGACATGTAGAATTTATATTGCAACATGACTCAGGATCCCACAGTAGATGGTTCTTGGAGCTTGGGCACATCCAGTGATTTTTGTCTGAGATAGGAGGATTATATTAAGAGCATTTATTTTATCATGCCCATTTCTTTCTGGAGTACCCCATAACTTCATTAAAATGTGGCCATAGTAGTGCTTCCCACTAGCTTGTAAGTACCGTGATTACACATAATCAAAGGCTGAGGACTCACAGCTCCTGTTTTTTGTTGCCATCCACAATTTTTACTTAGTGATGATGGGTCCAGGACCTGGAAACCAATGGTCTACATCTGTTTCAAATTCCTCTCTCTTTTATGATATGGCTCAAACTCTAGATTTGTAACTTAATCATACTTGTAAAATGCCATTTACAGACAATGTCACATGCTAAGGTACTAAGAATTAGCATGTGGGTATGTTTTCTGAAGACATTCTCAACCCAATCTAGGGGTTCAGCAGAGATTGTACCCTGGTACTTTGAGAGGAAGCACATAGTCTTGTCTGCTGTCCCTGGACCCTCTAGACTTTGGAAGTTCAGAGGATAGTGTTCCATCTCCAAAGAAAGACTCAGATTTGAAAATTCCCAAGCTAGTAATATCTGCCTTTGGAAGACTCTAATTTTGTGTCCTTCTGATAATTTGCCTCTTCAGACTCTTGAGGAGCATCAATAGTGAGAGCCTTTTGGTGTCTGAGAGGGAACATTTATGGGGACAGGACCTACAATTGCTGGGACACTTGGAATGCCAGTAAGAGCTTTCTGTGGTAAGTAATCCCATAGGAGACCTTTGGCTTTGCCCAAGGGACAGAAACAAGGTCTTTCTGAAGTGACTCAGGTATGAAACTCTTCGAAGCTCTAGGCAAGCACCGCAGTTGCCTGGCCTAGTGACTCTCTGAATATAGCGTTGGAAGAGTCACTTGTAGAACAGAATATATACACAAACAGCCATGTGTGCCTAAGTTATAGTCAATGGTAGACAAAAAAAAAAAAAAAAAAAAAAAAAAAAAAAAGCTATTTCAAAGAGATTCTCATTTGGGCTTCCATTTCTCAAAGAATACCAAAACAAAAATTGAATCCAAAAGTTGGATCAAGAGTTCTCCAAATGCTTTCCCTACCTTCCTAGTTTTGTCAAACCCTTTATTATCGAGTGCTGAGTCTTTCTCCTTTTCCTTTCATCTCCTCTTAAGTTTTCTGATTGCTAGTCTCTAATCCTATGATCTAGACTATTAAAAGGGAAATTCTCCAGAGTGAGAGATGGAGGGTGGAAGAGGGATGACAGATAGTAGTCCCATGTTGATAAATCTTGTCTTTCTCCAACATTAATATTTCACATCTAAACTCTAAAGGGAAACCTCACTGATCCATAGTGACCTGCAACCACTCAAGAGAATGTTTCTTTTCTAAATAATTTAACTTTTTTATGGTAAAAAAAAGCGAGGTAACAGTGTCCCAAGTAGTTCCATTAACCTATAATTCTCTCTACAGGGCTACTGACATTAAAATGTAGTTACTTTTTTTTTTTTTTTAACATGGGCCACAGTTAACCTTTTTGATATTCTATTTAAATCTCTTATTCACTCTGATTTTAGGCAATAAACAGAAAGAGGTGCATTAAATTCTTCTATTATAACTATACTCCAATCAAATTATCTTCGTATATTTAGAGCTACGAGCCTTAAGTGATGGGTTCCTATATTGTTTAGAGCATACATGTTTAGTATGGCTGAAAAAGAGGGCTTGCTAGGCATCCATTTCATGAGTTGTATGAAGTAAAAAGTAAGAAATCAGTTTTAAACAAGTAAAATCTTTTTCCTAAAGCATGTGTCAAACAAAACCCTAGTGGATAGAAACCTGCTGCTTAGACCCGAAGGAGAACTGCCTGATCCAGTCTTTCCTAACCATGTTGTGCAAAAAGAAGTATTACTTGATGGCTCATTGCTCAGGGTATCGTTAAGATGGCCTACTGTGAATGTTTTGGGGCATGAGGGCTCTCCTGGATTATTCATGGACTCTTTTGCACCTATTAGTTTGGCTCTCCTGGGTTGAGAAAGACTGGGAGTTTAGTGAGCTGGTGGAGGAGAAGCATTTTCAACAAACAAACCTTTCGCATCTTGCACATGGTGATTAGTCTCAAGTGCAGATGGCTAGTTGGGATTACGAGCAGCATATTACCACCAAGCAAAGGACAGCTGTACTTGGTCAGCTGATAGTGTGACCCCAGCTGTAGGCATTCCAAGATGATTGGGGCAGAAGTTGCATGGCCATAGGAATTCATGAAAAGACGAAGAGGAACTAAGCAGGCGTGTTCCTGTTGTGTCAGAGCTCTCTTCACACCTTCTCCATCACTATGCCTTACAATCACAAAACTGATGTGCCTTGTTGGCCTCTGTTTGCCTAGTGCTGGCCAGGAACTGACTAGGAAATCAGCATATGCTTAAATGAATGAGTGTATCTACTTGGCTTCTCTGTTAGAAAAGGAGATGAGAACAGAGAGAAGATATGTGTAACTGTAGTGGTTGAAATGAGAACTGTCTCTCATAGTTTCGCTCTTTGAATACCTAGTTCCCACTTGGTGGTGCTGTGTGGGGGAGGTTTAGGAGATGTGGTCCTGCTGGAGGTAGTATGTCACTGGGAGTTGGCTTTGAGAGCTCAAGATCTCATCTTTTCCCAGTTTGTGCTATCTGTTTTGTGTTTGTAGTAAAGGATGCGAGTTTAGCTTCTTGTTTTTTCTGCTATGGTCTTATCTTCTTCCCTGCCACTGTGGACTCACCTCCCAGAAGAATAAGTGAAAATAAATTTTTTCTTTTAAAAATTACCTTGGCCATGGTGTTTTGTCACAATAGAAAAATAGCTACTTCAGTAGGAATGTTGCTTGCAAAAATTAGTGGTTGCTTATGTCTGAGAAGCGTTCTGTTCCAAGCATCATTTCCAGTTCTTTGGCTTCAAAATTTCATTCAGTCTTTATTAAAAATCATTTATGTTCTCAGTGTGCCCATTTTATTGGTGACTAAACAGAGCCCCAGTGACCTTAAACAGCATTCTCATATACTTCTTGTTAGTTGAGTCCTTTGTGTTGAAAATTTATGCTGACGCCAACTAGTGAGTAAAAAGAAAGAAAGAAAGAAAGAATGAATGAATGAAAGAAAAAAAGAGCAACCCAGAAGAAATTCTTTCAGAACCACTCTGACCTGGAGCTAAGGAGAAAGAACTACAGTAAGACATTGGCTTTGGAGTAAGACCTAGAGTCAGATGTTGTCCCCCAGTAGAAGCTTCAGCATCTACAGAACTAGAATTCAGTCTCAGAGGGCCGTGGCTGTCTAGCCCAGTCTCTGTTGTATCCTCAGCATCTGGGATGCTTTCTTTGTTTGTGGTTTACATGTGGGTGAAGGCCTAAATGACTGCAGGAGAAAGTGGCAACTCCACAGGTGAAGTGCTATCATGGGTAATTACAGAGCCAGATCTGCGAATGAGAAATTTTGGAACAATATGACACGTGGTGATAAGACACACCTAAAACTTGAAGAAAGTGCAAGAAAAGGATGGAGGAATCCTGCCTGAGGTGACCAAGGGAACTGATGATGTTATCTCACAGTACCTTTAGCCTGTTTCTGCTTGCTAGTGCCTGGGGATGACTGCCTTTGCTGGATGCCTCTATTGATAGAGCAGGGCTAACGGGGGCATACCTTATTGAGAAATATAGTAATTCCTAACCACAAAGTTATTCTCAATGAAGAAATATGATTCATGTGCTACAGGCATGATGCTTCCCTGTAATTGGCAAAATAAAATATAGAGCTGAATAGTGAACTCAATTTAGGTGACTGGGGTGGGGTGAGTAGCCTAACTGTACATTGGAGTGGGATTGTTGGCTCCTTTTTGCTAATCCATGAATGCAGAGTTGTCAAGAGTCTTCCCATGAAAAGGGAAATGGAGACAAAAGAAACAGATGATTGAAGTCATGTCTGCTTTGTTTCATAGGTGAACATGGTACCTGGTTTATGACCCTAGTCTATAGTTACAAATGTGAATCCTTAAGCTCATGAGTTCAATTAGTTGTGCTATTTCTAGGATGGATCTATTGTGGCTCATGGCCTGAGGGTACATTTTATCACGGTGAAACAGGCATGACATAAACTGCTCACAGCCATGGTGGAAAGAGCGTAAGAGTGCTTGCTCACAGTTAGGAAACTGATAGAGAAATACTGGAGCTTAGCTGGCATTATTACTCCCTAGCCATGGGGTGGTATTACCCACATGCATAGGAAACGTTCCTCTATCAGGGAGTCTTTTCTGAAAAATCCCTCATAGATGAACCCCAGTGTATCTCATTAATGCACCAGGTGTTTCTTAATCCAATCAAATTGACAGAAGTTAACTATCATATGATTATTTTCCAATTTGATGTAAATAAACTTCACATGTGAAGAATTGACATGTTTCTTGTGTGTGTATGTGTGTAAGTGTGTATCCTAATCCATATGCATTGTGCATGCATATTTTCTTACACACATGTATGTGTACATCCATGTATGTGGTGTTTGCATATCTTCTTACCCATGTATATGTATGTGTCCATCCATGTGTATGTGTAGTATATACATATCTTTTTATGTTTGTGTGTGTGTGTGTGTGTGTGTGTGTGTGTGTGTGTAGACCAGGGGCTGATGCTGGGGGTCTTCTATGCCTTTCCACCTCTTTATTTTTTGGAGATAGGGTCTCATTGAGCCTGCAAGTCATCATTTCCCCTAACCTAGGCAGCTAGTATGCCCTGAATTTACTTTTCTCTGCACTATACTACCCACTCTCACCCCATGCCAGTATTGAGGTTACAGATGTGTGTTGTTAGGCCTGGAAAAATTTCAACACTGTACTCTCATCAATGGACAGATCATGAAAACAGAAACTAAACAGAGACACAGTGAAACTAACAGAAGTTATGAACCAAATGCATTTAACAGATATCTATAGGACATTTCATCCTAAAACAAAAGAATATAACTTCTTCTCAGCACCTCATGGTATCTTCTCCAAAATTGACCATATAATCAGTCACAAAACAGGCCTCAACAGATACAAGAAGATTGAAATAATCCCATGCATCCTATCAGATCACTATGGAATAAGGCTGGTCTTCAATAACAACAAAAACAACAGAAAGCCCAAATACACAGGGAAGCTGAGCAATGTTCTACTCAATGATAACTTAGTCAAAGAAGAAATAAAAAAAGAAATTAAAGACTTTTTAGAATTTAATGAAAATGAAGGCACAACATACCAAAACTATGGGACACAATGAAAGCAGTGCTAAGAGGAAAACTCACAGCTCTGAGTGCCTCCAAAAAGAAACTGGAGAGAGCATACACTACCAGCTTAACAGCACACCTGAAAGCTCTAGAACAAAAAGAAGCAAATACACCCAAGAGGAGTAGATGGCAGGAAATAATCAAACTCAGTGTTAAAATTAACCAAATAGAAACAAAAAGAACTATACAAAGAATCAACCAAACCAGGAGCTGGTTCTTTGAGAAAATCAACAAGATAGACAAACCACTAGCCAGACTAATCAGAGGGCACAGAGACAGAAACCAAATTAACAAAATCAGAATTGAAAAGGGAGATGTAACAACAGAAACCGAGGAAATTCAAAAAAGCATCAGATCCTACTACAAAAGCCTATACTCAACACAATTGGAAAATTTGGATTAAATGGAAAATTTTTCTAGACAGATTCCAGGTACCAAAGTTAAATCAGGATCAGATATACCATCTAAACAGTTCCATAACCCCTAAAGAAATAGAAGCAGTCATTAAAAGTCTCCCAACCAAGAAAAGCCCAGGAGCAGATGAATTTAGTATAGAATTCTATCAGACTTTCAAAGAATACATTATACCAATACTCTTCAAATTATTCCATAAAATAGAAACAGAAGAAACACTACCCAATTTGTCCTATGAAGCCATAGTTATACTGATACCAAAACCACACAAAGACCCAACAAAGAAAGAGAACTTCAGACCAATTTCCCTTATGAATATCAATGCAAAATTACTCAATAAAATTTTCACCAACTGAATCCAAGAACACATCAAAATGACCCTTCACCACAATCAAGTAGGCTTCATCCCAGGGATGCAGAGATGGTTTAATATATGGAACTCTATCAATGTAATCCACTATGTAAACAAACTCAAAGGAAAAAAAACCACATGATCATTTCTTTAGATGCCAAGAAAATATTTGACAAAATTCAACATCCCTTCATGTTAAAAGTCTTGAAAAGATCAGGAATTCAAGGCCTTAACCTAAACATAGTAAAAGCAATATTCAGCAAACCAGTAGTCAACACCAAACTAAATGGAGAGAAACTTGAAGCAATCCCACTAAAATCAGGGACTAGACAAGGCCACCCAACTTTTTTCTTATCTATTTGATATAGTACTTGAAGTTCTAGCTAGAACAATTAGACAACAAACGGAGGTCAAATGGATATAAATTGGAAAGGAAGAAGTCAAACTATCATGATTTGCAGATGATAAGATAGTATACTTAAGTGACCCCAAAAATTCCACCAGAGAACTCCTACAGATGATAAACAACTTCAACAAAGTGGCTGGATATAAAATTAACCCAAATAAATCAGTAGCCTTCCTCTACATAAAGGATAAACAGGCTGAGAAAGAAATTAGAGAAACAACACCCTTCACAATAGTCACAAACAATATGAAATATCTTGGTGTGACTCTAACCAAACAAATGAAAGATCTGTACAGCAAGAACTTCAAGTCTCTGAAGAAAGAAATCGAAGAAGACCTCAGAAGATGGAAAGATCTCTCATGCTCATAGATTGGCAGGATTAATACAGTAAAAATGGCCATCTTGCTGAAAACAATCTACAGATTCAATGCAACACCCATCAAAATTCCAATTCAATTCTTCATAGAGTTAGAAAGAGAAATTCTCAAATTCATTTTTAATAACAAAAATACCAGGATAGCAAAAACTATTCTGAACAATAAAAGAACATCTGAGGGAATCACCATCCCTGACCTCAAGCTGTACTACATACAGAGCAATAGTAATAAAAACTGCATGGTATTGGTACAGTGACAGGCAGGTAGATCAATGGAATGGAACTGAAGACCCTGAAATGAATTTACATGCCTATGGTCACTTGATTTTTGACAAAGAAGCTAAAACCATCCAGAGGAAAAAAGACAGCATTTTCAACAAATGGTGCTGGTTCAACTGGTGGTTAACATGTAGAAGAATGCAAATTGATACATTCTTTTTTATTTATTTATTTATTTTTTTTATTTTAGATATTTTCTTTATTTACATGCGAATTTCTCCATTC
>NW_022196897.1:145189791-145202291 GCF_008632895.1 Mastomys coucha
ACCACTCTGGAAATCAGTTTGGCGGTTCATCCGGAAATTGGACATAGTACTACCAGAGGACCTGGCTAAATTGATACATTCTTATCTTCCTGTTCAAGTCCAAGTGGATCAAGGACCTCCACATAAAACCAGATACACAGAAACTAATAGAAAAGAAAGTGGGGGAAAGCCTCAAACACATGGGCACAGGGGAAAATTTCCTGAACAGAACACCAATAGCTTATGCTCTAAGATCAAGAATCAACAAATGGAAACTCATAAAATTGCAAAGCTTCTGTAAGACAAAAGACACTGTCAATAGGACAAAACATCAACTAACAGATTGGGAAAAGATCTTTACTAACCCTACATCAATAGAGGGCTAATATCCAATATATACAAAGAACTCAAGAAGTTAGATTCCAGAGAAGCAAATAACCCTATTAAAAATGGGGAGCAGAGCTAAACAGAATTCTAAACTGAGGAAACTCGAATGGCTGAGAAACAAATAAAGAAATATTCAACATCCTTACAAATCAAAATGATCCTGAGATTACACCTTACACCAGTCAGAATGACTAAAATAAAAAATTCAGGTTACAGCAGATGCTGGCAAGGATGTGGAGAAAGAGGAACACTCCTCCATTGCTGGTGGGATTGCAAACTGGTACAACTGCTCTGGAAATCAGTCTGGCAGTTCCTCAGAAAACTGGATATAGTACTACCTGAGGACCCAGCTATACCACTCCTGGGCATACACCCAGAAGATGCTCCAACATGTAATAAGGACACATGCTCCACTATGTTCATAGCAGCCATATGTATAATAGCCAGAAGCTGGAAACAACACAGATGTCCCTCAACAGAGGAGTGGATACAGAAAATGTGGTACATTTACACAATGGAATACTACTCAGCTATTAAAAACAATGACTTCATGAGATTTTCAGGCAAATGGATGGATCTAGAAAATATCATCCTAAGTGAGGTAACTCAGTCCCAAAAGAACACACATGGTATGGTCTCACTGTTAAGTGGATATTAGGCAAAGAGCATGGAATACCCATGATACAACTCACAGACCACATGAAGCTCAAGAATAAGAAAGACCAAAGAGTGGATGCTTCAGTCCTACTTAGAAGGGGGAACAAAATAATCAAGGGAAGTAGAAGATGGAAGGGACTTTGGAGGAAGAGAAGAGGGGGAAGAGAAAAAACTGGGGAAGAATCAGGTATGGGAGGAGATGGAGGAGATGTACAGAGGGTCAGGAAATTGAACAGAGCAATGAACAGTAGCTATGGAGAATGGGGAACTGGGGGTAGCAACTAGAAAGTCCAGATGCTAGGAAAGCAAGAGCCTCCCATGACCCTACTTGGATGGCATTAGCTGAAATACCCCACAAAGGGGTGGGAGAACCTGTCAAGACAATGTCCAGAGTTTAGGCATGGCCCCCCTATTGAGGTATGGGGCCACCCACCCATCTCCAAAATTTTAACCCAGAATTGCTCCTGCCCAAAGGAAATACAGGGACAAATAGTGGAACAGAAACTGAAGGAAAGGCCATCCAGAGACTGCCCCACCTGGATCTACCCCACATACAGACACCAAACCCAGACACTATTGTGGATGGCAGGAAGTGCTTGCTGACAGGAGCCTGATACAGCTGTCTTCTGAGAGGCTCTGCCAGATCTTGACCAATACAGATGCAGATGCTTGCAGCCAACCATCAGACTGAACACAGGGACCCCAATGGAGAAGTTAAGGGGAAGGACTGAAGGAGCTGAAAGGGCCTTAGCTAGCATCAATGGGAGGGGAGGCCCTTGGTCCTGTGAAGGCTTGATGCCCCAGTGTAGAGGAATGCTAGGTTGGGGAGGTAGGAGTGGGCAGGTGGGTGGGGGAGCACCTTCATAGAAGCAGGATAAGGGGGGATTGAATAGGGGGTTTGCAGAGGGGAAACTGGGAAAGGGGATAACATTTGAAATGTAAATAGATAGAATATCCAATTTAAAAATAGAGTGTATTAAAGAGACAAACTTCCTTGTAAAGGTCCCCATCTTCACCTCAGTTCCTTCAGTCATAAATCTGGGAGGCTTCTGATTCTCTCTCTCCTCCTTTTCTCTAAGCATTCTGCCTACCATCAAAGTACAATAAATTGCATCCTGTATACAAGAAAGAAAAAAAATAGAATGAACCTCTTATACAAAGTTCTACTTCAGTTTAGACAATATTCTGTAAGTATCAGTTGTCTGTTTTAACTTCTGATAAAAGCTGGAAAGTTTTTTCTAATTTTCTAATTTATTCATTTCCTTTTCTTTGAATCTACACTAGTGGGAATGTAAGATGCACTAGGCACAGGAAAAAACAATGCCCAAAGAAGCATGTGTGGTTCATGATCATGTATAAACAGAAAAAAAAATCACTTGTAGACTGAGTTGGCACCAAACTCATTTATTGAAAATATAACTGTAAATCTAATTTCAGTGTGTTTACTTCATGATCTGCTCTGACAACACCTAGGGCTTCTTGGCCTGTAGCACGCACTCCATGAATTTATCAGTACACGTTTGGTAGTGATCTCCCTCCAGTTTTTATGCCTGTGCCCCGCTTGGATATATTCTCTTTTCTATCATTTATTGTCCTGACTGACTTTGGCCCTTTAGTGCACAAAGAACTAATTTCAAAATCTGAAGGCCAAGCTTCTACTTGGCCAGGTGCCTAAGGTGGCCACTCTGACTCTCATGGTGACAAATGTGACAAGTGATGGAAATAAGGTGCTACCAAAACCTTAATCACTAGGAAGAAATCGCATATGTCACTAAGTAAAGGACGGCAAAACACCTGCTGTGTTTACAGCTATGTCTGTCCCCATGTAAGACATAACAAATAGATCACAGATCTCTTTCCTAATGATGCCACACATGACATTATGTTCTTTCTTTACACCCCACTCTAGTAGCCACTGCCAATCAATCAGACATGGGTCCTGAGATAAAAGTTGCCATTATCTGCCTCAGAATCAATGGACAGAGACTAGGATGCTCCATAAATCACAAGGGATGACTGAAGCAGACCTATACAAAAACATTAAGGGTGCCATAAAGCAAGCTACATCCTAGTCTTTGACATTTGCAATCTTAGGAGTGTCTCCTTTCCTAAACTCAATATGTTCACTCAAAGAAGGCTCTGCTTGCCACGCACGAGCACAATGTTCATGTCTAAGGAGGATGATCCACTTCTGGCCAGTCTTGCACAAATGAATGGGAGATTGGAAACTGGAAAGATGCGCGGTAGATAAAACGATGCGCAAGCACACACATGAAAGCCGGGTGCAGCAGTACATGTCTGTAACCCCAGGCCTGGGAAGCTGAGGCAGGTGAGTCTCTGGAGCTCACTGGCTAACCTGCCTAGCTGACGTTCCAGGTTCAGTGAGAGACCCCGTCGCAAAGACTGAAGTTGAATAGGTGCATTAGTTAGGGTTTCTATTGCTGTGGTAAGAAGACCATGACCAAAGCAGCTTGAGGAGGAAAGGGTTTATTTGGCTCACACTTCCACAGCACTGCTCACCATCAAAGGAAGTCAGGACAGGAACTGAAACAGGGCAGCTTGCTTTCTTATAGAACACAGGACCACCAGCCCAAGTGTAGCACCACGCACAATGGGCTGGGCCCTCCCCAATCACTAATTAAGAAAATGCCATACAAGCCTGGTGGTGGTGGTGCATACTTTTAATCCCAGCACTTGGGAGGTAGAGGCAGGTGGATTTCTGAGTTCGAAGCCAGCCTGATCTACAGAGTGAGTTTCAGGACAGCCAGGGCTATACAGAGAAACCCTGTCTTGAAAAAAAAAAAAGCCATACAGTCAGGTCTTATGGAGGCATTTTCTCAATTGAAGCTCCCTCCTCTCTGTCAAATTGATAAATATATAGAGAAACCTTGTCTTGAAAAAAAACCAAAAAAAAAAAAAATGCCATAAAGCCAGGTCTTATGGAGGCATTTTCTCAATTGAGGCTCCCTCCTCTCTGTCAAATTTATAAACATTAGCCAGCACAACTGACCCCTTGTTAATTTGACACATAAACACATCACATTTCGATTAGAACCTTCTTATTTATCCCCAAGATGGTATATTAATATCAATATCAGAATGTAAAGTAACCTTGAAAGTTATTTTTGGAATATTTTTTAGAATTTCAAACACACTAAGAGTTCAGTCCCTTTAAAAAATCTTGTCTTGTTAATATGTTTGGAGTTATTTAAAATTTATATGAGAAAAACATATGTATTTTCAGTATTGCTGTAGACAAGCATCTACATAAGACTATTAAATTGATTGTTGTTTTATATTAAACAACTTCTATAATACTTATTTTTATTGTTATAATATTTTATAAATTTTAAGGAATATGACAAGAAAGATATTGTAGGTATTGAAGGGGGTCTCTGGGAGGAGTGGGAGTACAAAAGGGAAACAAGGATGTGATTTAATTCTATTTACTTAAAATATGTTTTTAAATGTTAACAAACTCAGATAAATTGAAATCATGTAATTTTTTTCATCATAATGCAATAAAAGTTTAAAAAAATATATTGTCTTGGACTGGAGAGATGGCTTAGTGGTTAAGAGCGCTGACTGTTCTTCCAGAGTTCAATTCCCAGCAACCACATGGTGGTTCACAACTATCTGTAATGGGATCTGATGCCCTCTTCTTGTGTGTCTAAAGACAGCTACAGTGTACTCATATCAATAAAAGTCTGGTCTCTTTAAAGAAAATGCAAGTGTCTCTTTTAATAGTTCAAAATATCCCAACTGTGGGCTCCTGTAAAAAAAAAAATCCTAATTTAGTAAAATGCTTTCGAGAGCTTGTCTCCCAGGCTCAGGCTGGCTCCATTTCACACCTGCTTCTCTTTTTGATGGCCATCCCATGATATTCACAAATCCAGAATGGCTGGGCTCCTTGGTGCAACTGGGCGGAACTTTCACCAATAGCTTCTGCTAGGTTCCCTTCAGGGACTCCAAGCTCTGCCATAGTGCCAAGCCTCAGCCACTCTCCAGGATCCCTCTGTGCCTTCAAAACCAGTATTATCTGAGTGACTCTTAGCACTACCAAGTTCAGCTGCCAGCATGAGGTACAACCTTGACTGCCTCTGGAACACAGACTCTATGTGCTGACCATGAGAAAGCACTTCTCAAAAGACTTCAGTCAATGATGCCGGTCTCTTCTTAAGCTCAGCTGATTCTTCAGTCCCAGCTGACCAGCTCCTATTGTCTCAACAAAACAAAGGCTTCACTTTAGTGATCCTGGTCTCTTGTTAGTTATAGCCAGTTCTGCTCCAGCTGACTACACACTACAGATTCTTCACACAAAGGTCCTAGAGGAGCATACTTGCCTCTAAAACTTTACAAGCTACGCTTGCATCATCCACACTGTCTCAGCATACTTATTTCCCAATATCCTACAACAGCTCAGTCAGTTCTCAACACTCAATCACTTTGGTAGCCTAGCTAAGGTTCCAAAAATTATTCCACGATCCTCCCCAAATCAACACAGTCAGGTCTCTCACTGCAGTATCTCACTATCCTTGTACCAACTTGACTTAGTTACGGTTTCTATTGCTGTGGTGAACCACCACAACCAAAGCAACCTGGGGAGGAAAGAGTTTAGTTGGTTTATGCTTCCATATCACTGTTCATCATCAAAGGAACTCAGGACAGGAACTCACACAGGGCAAAAATCTGGAAGCAGGAGCTGATGCAGAAGCCACGGGAGGCTACCACTTATTGGCTTGGCTCATCATGGCTTGTTCAGCCTGCTTTCTTGTAGAACCTAGAACCACCAACCCAGGGGTTGCACCACCCACAATGGGCTGGGCTCTCCCCCATCTATCACTAATTAAGATGTTGTACAACTGGGTCTTATGGAAGCATTTTCTCAGTCGAGGCTCCCTCCTCTGTGGTGACGTTAGCTTGTGTCTTGTTGACACATTAGCCAGCATAGAAGGAGAGAGGAAGGTGCTCAATATCAACCTCTAGCCTTCATACACATATGTATACATATGAACATGGATCTGCCTGCACATGGTAGCACAAACATATAGACATGTACATATCCTGCACATACACACACATAAAATTGAAAATTATTGCTAAATACCAAAGTACCTATTGAAGAGTAGAGGGATATTTCCAAGAGAAAAAGACATGCTATCACATGACTTTTCCTGAGGTGATATTTCAAAATGTCTGTTCATCTCAGAACAATCATTGATAGACCAAAGGAAAGATTCTATCCAAGTCCCAACTTGGTGAAACATTGAGTTTACTGAGATTACTTTCAGAAGCATAAGAGACTCAAAGACACCTCTGTACACTGGGAAGTCCGGCCTCAGCATGGACAATGATTGGCAGCCAGCTGGCCCACTCCTGTCAATTGTTTAACTTACATACAATCTCAAAATGTCAGTGTGAGGTTTGAAAGGATTTTGTGAAGACTGCTGTGTCTAGTGCTCAATTCTTGGAACCCTCATGATGGTCTCAGGTGGTTGATGGCAGCTGCTCTGAGACAAGACACTGATGTCTAACCTGGAAAATATGGCTATACCACACATAAGGTAGACAGGAGAATTACTGCACAGCACAGAAGCACAGGGCTAAGTAGAGCTTGCAGGAGAAAGAGCTGTCACCTAGGTGAGAGCCTTAGAAATGATGTCATGGAAGCTGAGGCACTGGAGGTCAGGATGGAGAAAAGCAACACCAGGAAGGGGAGGAGGAAGATGCTAAGTGGTGTACGTGGAGAGACACACCATCATAGATCCCTCACATGCATGGTCCTGCCCCAATACAATCAAACTGTGGGCCTAGAACTGAGCCACTGGACTGGCTGTGGTAACCATATATCAGCAACAGAACAAACATCAAACCCAGTTAATGGTATTGGTTAGAGAATTAGCAATCACCTTCTCTGATCCCAATAACTTTTCAGAACACAGAATATTCTTATAATAAATTTAGACCAAAACTGGCCTGCTTCTAAGTTCTGATTAATTGAATATCACCTATTAAAATGTGTTATTGAAGCTTACAGTAGTAGGTCACTCCTCCGTATAGGCCTTCCACTGCCTTATGTTCAAGATTCTCTCTCTCTCTCTCTCTCTCTCTCTCTCTCTCTCTCTCTCTCACACACACACACACACACACACACACACACACACACTCACACACACACACACACTCACACACACACATACACACACACACACACACACACACACACACAGAGAGAGAGAGAGAGAGAGAGAGAGAGAGAGAGAGAGAGAGAGAGGTTGACACACACTCTCTTTGCCCTTTGAACTGGAACAGTAATCCGTTCCCTGTGATTAAATTAGTGTAAGTAATAAGATATCATAGACTTGATTGATTTCCTCAGCAATGGTTATTAACCAGCCCAATTCAGAGCCAAGCAGGACCATTATTCTAAACATTGATTTCTGAACAGCATGCAGGGGAAGGAAATTCTCAGCTGCAGAAGTATTCCATGAGGAATTATCAGGTAGGATGATACATGGTGAGGATTCTCAGATGTGGCAACGAACCCCGTGGAGTCCTTAAACACCACAATACACAGATGTCAGAGCCTGCTGGGAGGCAGGGTAATTCTGTAAATAGACTTTACCAATATTCTCAGGGAATAATTCTTGAGGCACATCACAAAAATGTAAGGACTGAGAACGGTATTGTATTCCCACCTTTGTATTTAATCAAACAAATATGTACTTGGTAATTCCTCTGGAGTGCTTTTGCTGGAGTCTCTAGAGACAGGAAATGCAGCTTCAAGACTCTCACACTCACTTGGTGTGTTTCTTGACAAAGTGTGGAAATACCCTAAAGAGTGAGAAGCTAAGATGTGGGTACTGGATGAGGAGATGTAACACCCCAGATGAAAAACAATTCATACTTTGTGTTTGAGATAGGCTTTCCCTATGTAGCCCAGACAAGCTTTGGCCTCCAATCTCCGTAACTTTATCCCCCAAGATCTATAATAACATCTGTGATCAACCATGCACTGCTGGGGTAGCAAATTGTCACAGGACTGCAGGAACAATTTTAGCATCACTCAGAGCTGTGGATAATGGTGTGACTCTCTACTCTCCTGAAAAAAGAAAAGTGAATTCTTCTTCCACTCTATGTATGTCCATGTTTCTGTCTACCAAGCGGAAGGGGCTGCAAGTGGCACTGTTTCAGTGTGGCTCCCCCTCACACTGTCTGTCCCATATACAACGTGCAGAGGAAATCCTGATAAGGCCATAAACCACAAAGGATTTGATCTTTGTATATATACATGCTTCCTTCCTTGCCGAGGGCAACAGGCTCAGGGTGAGCAGTGGGAGAGCCAGCTCTGGGATCACATATTATGGGTTTAGATTGGGATCTCATCCTATGGGGGGACACAGCAAGTAAACACATTAGCTCTTACTATGGGATTAGTAATAAAACTTACTCCATGAATTTGTGTTAAGATGGCTAAAGTAATATACGTGTGTAAAATACTTAACCCAGTACCTGGCATTCAGTGAGACTTATATATTTTTTTAAGGTTTCAATCATTTTTTTTTCTAAAGAATAATAATACATGAGATGGCTTGGCTTGTACTTTACAAGATAAAAGAATTCGTTTTCTGCTTTCTCCTGTTGTTCTGACCCCAGACATGAAACCAGGAGAGAGTCCTAAGGAGGTACATGTGCCGTGATTATATTCTAACCATGTCACTGTGGACTACTGTGGTGCTTCAAGTAAGAATGCCCCCACCCTGCCCTGTAGGCTCCTGTTTCATTTTTGCTTCATGAGTGTGGATTGAGATGTGAGCTCTCAGCTTCCTGCTCTGTTTGCCGGCTTCTGTAGCTCCTCCATTACCACAGACTCTTCCTCTAGAATTATAAACCAGAAAGAACAAGTTCTTCTATGCACTGCACATTGTACTTGTGTTTTATCACAGCAGTTGCATAAGAGAAGATACAACTACCTTGGTGGTGAGGTGGTGGTGGTGGGGGTAGGAAAATGAAGCCTAAGGCCCTATCTTCTAAGTTCTGTGTCTTCAAGACACCATGAAAAAGATCCTCTAATGTTTATTTAAACTAAAAATAAGAAGAGTCTAAGTGGAGTTAATGGATATTGGTGTCTAGGGCTTTTCCAAATACAAAGATCTTGAGTTCCCTAAAAACAGAATCTGCAGGTAGTTTCTTCGTATCTGCCATATTTTCTTTAAAAGAAACTCATATACTCCTCACCTCCCTCCTCCTATTCCCTTTTACCCCTACTCCCATGCTTTGGAATCATAAATAAGGAGTATTTCAGGGGTGTGTGTGTGCATGTGTGTATATATGTGTGTGTATGCACACACACAGGTTTACATGTGTACATGAATACTGGTGTGCCTTGGAGACTTTTTCAAGTCCTGCATTTGTCTGAATGTTATTGACTTTTTTTTTTTGCCTCATTGTTATTCACTATGCTAATTTCACCCACAAATCTCATGTTCTATTGATCAAAAAGTAATAAACTCACCAACAAACAAAACAACCATTATTGCAATGTTGGGAAAACATCAGTTAATATCAATAGCATATTTACAATTATCTTCAACCCAAGTTACCCATGACATAGCAAGCAGGTGGCTTCAGACACTTGGGTAGAGGCGGTCTCCTAAGGTATGCCCACTTCCTTTCCTTGATTGAGGAGAAAGTAGCAACGTATCCACTAAACACTGAAGAAGCCCAGCAATGAGTGAACAACAGGGAAAAAACTGTGCTTGTCTCAAAAAAGAAGTATGGCATCTCTCTAGATTCCATAGCGCCTCCTGTTTTCTTTCTTTTTTAAAAAATTCTTTTTGTCTTTTTTTTTTTAAACTAAAGACTTTATGCATAAAATACATAGGAACATGTAATACATAGTTTTCTTTTCTGTATTAGTGTGTTTTATTGTTTTATTTACATATGTTAATTTTATAGAATAGTAGGCCTCATTGTGATATATAGAATGTGCTTTGCTCTTACCAACCCCTGTTCTCCCTCTGGTTTCCCCTTTGCCCTGTCTCTGGCCCTCTTCCTCCTCAAAGTTTCTCTTGAGCATTTGTATTTAAGGCACTGTTTTAATCACATGGAAACCATGAAGGTGAGCATAGCATCTTTTGCCATGCCCCAAGATTGATGTTCTCCTAAAAAAATAAAAATAAAAAATTGCTAGTGTTTCAGTAGCAGCTCAAAGCACAGCACACACTGCGTTAAGTCAGGCCATCACTAGGTTCTTCTTCTTCCTCCTCTTCCTCCTCCTCATTATATTTTAATATTAGCAGCAACATTATCATGTGTGTGTTATATCACGTAGGTTTATTGGAGGAAGGTACTCAGTGTCCTGCTCTGTTCCACATAATACCCATATGCCCACACAGCCATATGTACATACAGTCTCTCATGGAAGCTGAAGCTCACTACTTCTGCTGTGCTGTGTGCCTCTCAGTATACCCTTGTCTCCATCACTGCCCCTAATGCTGCATTTTTAGGCACACACAGCCACACAGCAAGAATGGGCTTTGGAAGCTCAGAGTTTTGGAACCGATCTACCCTTTTCAGACTGTTACACATGCAACCTTAGGCAAGGAAAATAAACCTTTCTATTCCTCATGCTTATGCAGAAGATAAAACTACCACCTGAGAATCAGATATTCTAATGTTCAGGGATGATGCTGGCCAAGGTTTTGCAGGCAAGAACAGACAGAATAAGAACCTCTCTCTTGAGGAATGAACAATTTGCCTCTTCTGGGTGAGAAGAATCCTGACCTAATTACAACTTCGGATGGTGTAGTGTATAGTGTGACCAGTGAGTCATGTGTCATGAACTCCTTCTTAGACCAGAGACCAGTTGGGATAAAAGAGAAGCACTGGCATAGAAGTTCTCAGTCTTGACCTAATTACAGCTTTGGGTGGTGTAGTGTATAGTGTGACCAGTGAGTCATGTGTCATGAACTCCCTCTTAGACCAGAGATCAGCTGGGATGCATGAGAAGCACCGGCATAGAAGTTCTCAGTCTTCGCCTCAATGCTCCATGGGTGAGTCATTCAGAAGGAGGCAGTAGCCACATCACCTTCACTTGTGACACCCTGATCCCCTTCCACATGTGTGACAGCTCTAACATGGCCAGGAATAAGGGTTAGTGAAGTCAACTTGTGCAGCCATTGTTCACTTGCTTGGTGAAGGTTTAATTCATCATGGATATTTTTTAAAACATGAACACTGTCAGGTGAGCTCCATCCACACACTTCTATAACAGGCATCTCATGTCTGTTCTTCCACCATTGTTCCCAGAACCCTGTTCAGATTCTCAATCTCTCCTCTCACCTAAACTTCTACTTTTCTGTCCCCTTCACCTCCACTGTCTTTCCCACACATCTTCCCAGTGCTTGATTCACTCCAACAACAAAAAGGATTCACTTTGTAGAACATGCTTTTGGGTTACCAGTGCTACTGCTGGTGTTGGGGTCACCTTCTTGTTCCATGGACTGTCATCCTTCCCCATCTCGAATTCCATTTGACAGACTCATTGGAAAGCTCTTGTGAGTCACCCACTCTCAACATGTCATCATGTGGTTTACTGGGCTGACCCACTCTTGGTGTTGGTAGTGCTGGTCCAGGGTCCTCTAGAAAGAAGACAAGGAGTCAGAATTAAATTTGCAAGAGAATGACTTAGAAGAGGCATCTATGAAAGCAGGAGAGAGTGAGCAGGAGTAGACTGGATAGAGCTGAATAGAGTCTTCAGATTTCCACCTAGGACTGACAACTGGAGAAGGGGAGAGAGAAGAAAGGATGGAGGAAGAAAAGTATCACAAGGCCACTCTGACAGTCTTGACCAGCCCCAGGGCAGCTCCACAGTGAGGGATCCTTTTAATCAGAGGAGGTCAATGTTGGTAAGAACCAGGCCATCTTATTCAGTCCTCTATCGTTGTTCCCTGGTGGGGAGGAACCCAGGACCTCAGAGCTCAGTGCAAACACTATGATGTGACCATAGTCAAATTTTGCAGGCAGCTCCCTGTTTCCTTTGCTGTGGTTTCCTTGAAGGCAAAACTGAGTGCTGCAGTTTCATGGCCACCACAGCATTCATCTATAGCTTAAAAAGTGACACAAATCTTTTAACCAAAGAAGACAGGTTAAAAATGTCTCTCTCCTTTCATCCTCAGATACCCGTTCATTCTTTACCATGCTCACAGCGAATTGGTTTGTGCCTACCTTTGAAAACATCTCATACACAAATACTCAAATGCTTTGTTTTAGCATAAACTCCATAAACTTGGTGACACATATATTTGCACATTACTTTCATCCAATTAATGCTTTCATTTTCATACTATAAACCAACTGTGCTTTCTCACAACTGTACAATATGGATTATACCATTATACCTGAAGGTTTTAAGTTAATCCCATGTTGGTGAATATTTAGAGTTTCTCCACTCTGATACAGAAATCATAGTTTAA
>NW_022196897.1:145205392-145206761 GCF_008632895.1 Mastomys coucha
TACCCACGGAAGGAGTTGCAGAGACTAACTATGGAGCAGAGACTGAAGAAAGGACAAGCCAGCCTGATAGAGCTGTCTCCTGAGAGGCTTTGACAGTACCCGACTAATACAGAAGTAGAGGCTCACAGTCATCCATTGAACTGAGTACAGGGTCCGCAGTGAAGGAGTTAGAGAAAGGACCAAAGGAGCTGAAAGGTTTGCAGCCCCTTAGGACAAACAATAAATATGAACTAACTAGTACCCTTGGAGCTCCAAGGGACTCAACCACCAACCAAGGAGTATACATGGTGGGACTGATTGTTCTGGCCGTTTGTGCATAGTAGAGGATTGCAAAGTCGATCATCAATGGGAGGAGAGGACCTTGGCCCTGTGAAGGTTCTGTGCCCCAGTGTAGGGGAATGCCAGGGCCAATAAGTGGGAGAGGGTGGGGTGGCAAGCAGGGGAAGGAGAGAGGCAACAGAGCTTTGTTCTTGTTGTTTTTTTTTGTTTGTTTGTTTTGTTTTGTTTTTGTTTTTTGTTTTGGAGGGGAAACTGGGAAAGGAGAAATCATATGACATGTAAATAAAGAAAATATCTAATAAAAAAGTTAAAAAAATAGGAAGTTATTATATACAATAAAAAGTATCCTATAAAAAACCCTTAAAAAAAAACTACCTTAAACTCTATTTTAAAACACATGAACATGAGCATGCACTACCACCAGGATATAAAGTAATACAACCACATGCGTGTATATGCACACACATGTCTTGGAGACAAATGGAAGACTATGGCCCTGGAGACCGACAGTGCTCATTATTTTTAGGTATAATTATTTTATATAACTGAACCATTTAGATTTTTACACTTATGCCCGCTTTTAAAATCAGAAAAGAAAAACAAATAAGGATTTTTTTTTTTTTTTTTACTGAACAAAATTAAAAAGAAAACTGTCTGAGGGTAATGGCACTCATAGAAAACAAAGCCTGAGAACATAAACAAAATGAGTTGATTGCTGTGAGGAAGGTCGAGGGGCAGATATAAGCAGTTTTTTAAAACTTCATCTGTTTGCATGAGGCTTTCGATGCTAATAGACACACCTCTTCGCCCTTGTTCTTGGCAAGTTGTTTTTTTTCTTTCTTTTAGATATTTTCTTTATTTACATGTAAATTTCTCCATTCCCAGTTTCCCCTCCAAAAAACAAAGAAACAAATAAAAACAACAAAAACAAACCCCTGTTGCCTCCCACTTCCCCATGCCTGCCACCCCGCCCTCTCCCACTTTCTGGCCCTGGCAGTCCCCTACACTGGGGCCAAGCTCCTTTCACAGGGCCTAGGTCCTCTCCTCCTATTGATGATTGAATTTGCAATCCTCTACTATACACATGCTG
>NW_022196897.1:145207704-145223687 GCF_008632895.1 Mastomys coucha
TCTCTGATAAGTGGTTATTAGCCCAGAAGTTTGGAATACAGGAAGAACAACCCACATTCCACAAGGCAAGTTTTTAAAAAGAAACTTCAGTGACGCAACCTATGCTCTCTTCACTGGAGAGCGGGAAGAAAGGTTCTAAGAACCAGAGAGCCAAGGTGTCTGCCGCTGAGACAGGGTCCTCTTGGTGAGTCAGGGAAGCTGCGCCCATGAAATCGCAGCAGTGTGGTTGCCCACACCAGACCTGAAAAACGGCAGCACCGATTCATACCCCAGCCTGGATCGGGGAATTGTCACAAGGGCCACCCTGTATAAAGAGCTTCAGGCAATTAATAGTTGCTGAGAGAGGGAAAAAGTCTCTTTCAGGGATGAGCCCTTCCACAGGATATTCCATTCCAAGTAACCAGCCCTAAAGCTGTGTGTGTATGAGTGATGCTAAGCAGGCTCAGCAGGTTGTACCTATAAATCCACGTATATGTGTATGTGTAACAATTATAACTAAAGAATAAGGAACCAGCTGGACAGTGATGGCGCACGCCTTTAATCCCAGCACTTGGGAGGCAGAAGCAGGCAGATTTCTGAGTTCGAGGCCAGCCTGGTCTACACAGTGAGTTCCAGGACAGCCAGGGCTACCCAGAGAAATCCTGTCTTGAAAAACCAAAACCAAAAAAAAAAAAAAAAAAAAAAAAAAAAAAATAAGAAACCATCTGAGGAGTGGAAGGGGGCACAGAAGGAATTGAATTGGAGCACAAAGAGAGGGAATGATAAAAATACAGTAATTACATATGAAATTGTCGACCAAATAGATTTAAATAAAAGAATATACATACCATACTCAGCACTAACCCGCACCTATCTCCCATGCTATCTGATGCCCCCATCTTTCTTTCTTTAAAAACAAAAACCTATCCTCTACTGACAGTGATTTTGTGTCTGTTCTTTATTGATACAGCAGTTCATGTGCCCAAGTCATTTCCTCTCCATCGAGTTCACCCAAACAACCCACACTCAACAGAAAGATCTGTGAAAAATTCCAAAGTGTTAAATACAAAAACCAAATCTGTTCAGTGTGTAATCTTTTGAATATACAGATAGGTGGAGATACACCCTTTAATCATATCTATTCCTTTATGTCTCTTCATGCATGGTTCTTCTCTGGCACAGGCATTTTTCAAAAACACAGACCCTCTTTTGTTTAATTAATAATCCCCCCAGACATAAATCACCCCGGCGGCGCTCTTTCTAAGCAGCCCTGTGGCAATGACCTACTTTAACAGCCTTTCATGTATAGCTTGGGTTTACTATGTATTTTGGAAATTACTGCTCAATAGCTATTTTGGGAGATCAGCATTTTCCTTAGTAACTTTAGCAATAAGTACCCATTTTTCCCCACCTACGAAGGAAGAATAATAGAATAACGGAACTGAATTAAAGTCTAATGAAAGGGAGCTCGTAGTTTCCCTCAGGAAACCGATAATAATAAAACAATAATACAGCTAACATCTATTAAGCATTTTATATACACTGCTTTCTTTCGATCTTAGAGCAAACCTCTATGTTCCTATTTAGTGCACGAGGAAACTGAGGTAGAGATAGAGAAGGTAAGGCTAAATCCCATAGCCAGCAAGTAGCAAAGAGAAAAAACTCTGACTCACAGACTCTGAAGTGGACGCTCACGACTCAGCCACATTCACCCTCTGACAGAAATAAAACTGACTTCCAATAAACATCGCATTGACTGTAAAACTGTGGCCTTTACCTATGTTTCCAGGGAGCTGAGAAAAAGCTCAGAGAAGAGCACGGTGGATTTCGGAACTTAAGTATTGCCTTTAATTACTTTTAATCTTTTGATGGTGGCAAGAGAACTTAGTGTGAGGTAGGCTTCCGAGCATGTTGAAATGTCCAATGTACCATTAGCTATAAATACGGTGCAGTGTACTAGTGCAAGTTCCTCTAGAATTGGGTCATTTTGCTCTTAAGCCATGATTTTCCATACCCCTCTCTGGCAATCACTGTTAAAGTGCTACACTCTACATGCTATCGTGTTCTTGGCTGTTCTATACATTTCATGTAGTGGAATCATGTACTCTCTGTCCCTTTATGCCCAGCTTCCTTCCCTCAGTCAAGTTATCCATAGTTTTGCATAGGACTGTCTACTTGGTTAAGGCTGAAGGCTATTTCTCCAGATGGGTATGCATGGGTATGCTGCATTCTGCGTGGTCATTCATTCTAGGGATGGGGGCTGAAAGATGGCAGTAGGCAGAGCTAAGAAGTAAGATGCGTGGGAACAGGGTGCAGAACACGCAGTAGCTGACTTTAGATGATAGCTAGGAAAGAGTTGGAATGAGTCGAGTCAAAACTGAAACTGTGATTGATGGGAATCTGTCAACACCACACTTAGCGCCTCCTTTAAATCCTCATCTTGTCTGTGACACAGATTATAAACAGGACAATTCAAGGTTCCAATGATGGTCTCAATGAGATAAAACCTTTACTCTTCTCAGGATGACAGCATTTCCTATGTGGTACTTGAAATCCCAGAGTCTCCAGCTACTTTATCTAGGCTTAGATGCTCCAACTACCTACACATTGAAACGTTCTGAAAAAGATAAACCCAACATTAACCTTCTCTTTTCTACTGAACTCACTTGAAATACTGGCTTGAGTTTGAGAAAAGTAAAATAAATGTAATGAAAGTTATTTGAAAAAAAATCTGGCTTATCATTATGTATTGCATTTGTTTGCCCTAAATCCATTTTTATTAGGTTATTATTAATTAGCATTTGTTCAGGAGCAAGTATGTTCTCAGGGACAGAATCAACATGTAAGATAATATCATAGCCTAAGAAAGGCCCACATAGTATTTCTAAAGCAACACTCTCCCCACGCTTAACCCCCTCCCCAGAGGGATTGTCCTAACAGTAGATATCCAGAAAAACAACTGAAAAGGAATCACTCTCTGTCCGGTGCTGTGCATGCATTTACTAGACAGTGCAAGCAGAGCTTTGAGTCAAAAAAAGGGAAAAGGTTGAAATTTCACACAAAGGGACTGAAAATCCCTAAAATTCAATTTGTAAATAAAAGAAATTATTGTGCAATTATTTTTTTATAAGGACTCAATGGAAATATAGGTAAATCTAATAACATTTATATAAGTACGGGGGAGATGTATAGGTAAAATACAGACATTACTTTATTTTAAAAAATTACTCTGGTGGTTTTCACCAAATTTGATAGATGTACACAGAGGCTATGGTGTATACTATCTTATAAGACTTGTATCCTCAAGTATTTTGAGAGGTTGGATGGGACTGGTCATTGGAGGCAGGAAGCTTATCTTTCATGGAGGTAGAGCAGGAAGAAATCTGGTAAAGGGGAGTCAAGGGGAACAAAGAGGTTACTAGCACTTGGTCCTCGGTAAGGAAGATGTATGGAATGTACCTCAGATGTGTTCCACTGGAATGCCAGAAGCTGGATATTTGACCAAGAATTCTTGCCCATCTCTGGTTGTATGTCTTCTGGGGGTGAATGCCAGGAGCTTTATGTGGCCTTGGGCATAGTAACAAAAAGTCCTTGGGCAGAGGTTAGACAGGCATGTAAGGAACTGTGGGCATGTGTTGGCCAACTTTGAAGTGTGGGTGTGTATATGCAGAAATACTGGATATTAGGAAGATAAGCAAGATTGTAATTGCTCTATTGAACAAAGTGGGCTTGGTTTTAGCCATTCTCTTCCTCCCTTTGGATTCCTCCTTTTATTGAAAGACCCAGTAACAAAAATGGGTCAATGTATGAGCAAAAAGAAACCAGTAATAGCTTCCAGTTTCCATATGTGCCCAGAGCTGACCCTATGCCATGGCTTTCCATACCTAAATCCTGCCTGGAGAAAGCAGGTCTCCCAGGAATGCTGAAACACAGGATTACAGGATAGACAAGCCACAGTCAAAGACAGCAAGACCAGCTAACACCAAAGATATCCAGATGGCCAGAGGCAAGGACAAGAACATAAGCAACTGAAACTAAGACTACTTGGAATCATCAGAACCCAGTTCCCCCACCACAGCAAGCCCTGGATAGCCCAAGACACTGAAAAAGCAAGACTCTGATTTAACATCACATCTCATGATGATGATGGAAGACTTTAAGAAGGATATAAATAACTCCCTTTAAGAAATACAGGAGAACAGGTAAACAGGTAGAAGCCTTTAAAGAGGAAACACAAAAATTCCTTAAAGATTTACAGGAAAACACAACCAAACAGGTGAAGGAATTAACAAAACTATCCAGGATCTAAAAATAGAAAGAGAAACAATAAATAACAAAGGTAGACAGCTCTGGAGATAGAGAACCAAGGAAAAGGATTAGAAGTCATAGACACAAGCATCAGCAACAGAATACAAGAGATAGAAAAAGGAATCTCAGGTGCAGAGGATACCATAGAAAACATTGACACAGCAGTCAAAAAAAATGCAAAATGCAAAAAGCTCCTAACCTAAAACATCCAGGAAATACAGGATGCAATGAGAAGACCAAACCTAAGTATAATAGGTATAGAAGAGAGTGAAGATTCCCAACTTAAAGGACCAGTAAATACCTTCAACAAAATTATAGAAGAAAACTTCCCTAAACTAAAGAAAGAGATGCCCATAAACATGGAAGAAGCCTACAGAACTCCAAATAGATTCGACCGGAAAAGAAATTCCTCCTATCACATAATAGTCAAAAGATCAAATGCACAAAACAAAGAAAGAATATTAAAAGCAGTAATGGAAAAAGGTCAAATAACATATAAAGGTAGACCTATCCGAATTACACCAGACTTCTCACCAGAGACTATGAAAGCTGTAAGATCCTGACTAGATGTTATACACCAGACCTTGAGAGAACCCAAATGCCAGCCCGGGCTACTATAAACAGCAAAACTCTCAATTGGAATAGATGGAGAAACCAACATATTCCATGATAAAACCAAATTTACACAATATCTCTCCACAGATCCAGCCCTACAAAGGATAATAGATGGAAAACTCCAAAATTGGAAACTATACCCTAGAAAAAGCAAGAAAGTAATCTTAAAACAAACCTAAAGAAAGATAGCCAAACATGATTCCACCTCTAACAACAAAAATAACAGGAAGTAACAGTCACTATTCATTAATATCTCTTGACGTCAATGGACTAAACTCGAATGACCGAGAAGCACCTGATAAAATGTTGAACATCTTTAGTAATCAGTGGAATGCAAATCATAATGACTCTGAGATTCCACCTCACACCAGTTAGAATGGCTAAGATCATAAACTCTGGTGGTTCTATGACTCCTGATCTCTTTTCTAGGTTTTCTATCTCCAGGGTTGTCTCCATTTGTGATTTCTTTATTGTTTCTATTTCCATTTTTAGATCCTGGATGGTTTTGTTCAATTCCTTCACCTGTTTAGTTGTATTTTCCTGTAATTCTTTAAAGGATTTTTGTGTTTCCTCTTTAAGGGCTTCTACCTGTTTACCTGTGTTCTCCTGTATTTCTTTAAGGGAGTTATTTATGTCCTTCTTAAAGTCCTCCATCATCATCATGAGATGTGATTTTAAATCAGAGTCTTGCTTTTCGAGTGTCTTGGGCTATCCAGAGCTTGTTGTAGGGGAACTGGGTTCTGATGATGCCAAGTAGCCTTGGTTTCTGTTGTTTATGTTCTTGCCCTTGTCTTTGGCCACCTGGTTATCTGTGGAGTTAGCTGGTCTAGCTGCCTCTGACTGTGGCTTGTCTATCCTGTAAGCCTGTGTGTCAGCACTCCTGGGAGACCAGCTCTCTTCAGGCAGGATTTGGGTATGGAGAGCTGTGAAACAGGCTCAGCTCAGGGGTGCAGACAGAAACCAGAAGGATCCTGTCCCTAACTCTTTCTTGGTTCTTGTGACCTGATGGCTCTGGGCTGGTCCCTCTTGGGCCAGGAATTTGAGCAGAAGTGGTAGTTTCACCTGTGCTTTCAAGTGTGTCAGCATTCTTGGGAGCTCATCCTCCCCCCCCTCTTTTTTTTATAGACTAGTTATTTCAATGTCATCTTCACTGCCCAATGTCTGCTTTTGGGAGGCACCCTGTCTTAGTCACATTTCTATCACTGTGATAAGACACCATGACCAAGGAAAATTATAGAAGTAAACATTTAAGCTCATGGTGGCAGAGGATTACAGTTCATGACCATCCTGGTGGGGAGCATGTAAGCAGACAGGTGGGCATGGTGCTAGAGTAGTCACTGAGAGCTTATATCTTGATCTGCAAACATGAGGCTGAGAGAAAGACAGAAAGAGCTAATCGAGAGTGGGGTGGGTTTTTAAAACCCCTCCTATATGCCTCCTCCTATAAATAAGGTCTTCCAACAAGGTCACAGTTCACAATATTCCTCCCCACCCCAATAGTTCTACTAACTGGGGACTAAATATATTAGCCTACAGGGGCCATTGTTATCCAAACTACCATGCACCATCTGTCTTACCTTTTTACTCTTCTCATCTTCATACCCTAACAATGTTAACACCCAAAGTCTGCAAAAAACTGAGGACATGGGTAGGCTGGCATTGCATGTCCATCGATAAGGAAAAGCCATTTAAACAATGTACGGAAAAACACTGCATATATACCGATGCTGGCGTGGAAACATGATGCTCAAAATCAGTGATTACCCTCTGAAGGGGATAAACATATAAACCTTACTTTATTCATTTCTCAATTGTTGCCTGGCCTACCAGAGGCCTGCCAATCTTTACGTGAGAATGAAAGACAAGTTTTACATGCACTTCAATTACTGAAGGCCTATATGGGGTTTATGAGGCTTAACCCATAGCTGGTTCCTGTTCACAGTCAAAGGCCAATGAATGGTCAATAAAACCTGAAAACAGCTTTCCATTATTCCTGATGGATTTCTCTGTGAGATGACAGGGTGTAACAATGATCAATAGTGGAACAGCCATTCCTGGAGACCTCTTGTGCCAGCTGTAATGTAATGATGAAAAGGAGGCCAGTAGGAGGTTTTGGTTGGTCTATCAGCCAATGGTTTGGGGTAAATAGGGGAAATATGTACTTGAAAATAGGATTGACTGTCTAACTGCTTCTATTAGAGCCTGACATTTGTTGGGAAGTCACTGCATGCAACTGCGAGGGTTCTTTTGAGCAACAGAGAAACATACTGAACTGGAAAAGGGGAACATGTTTATGAGCATCAAAGCCCAACATTGCTATGTTCTTTCCTGCCCTATAAATTAGTGAAAAGGACATTTTTTGACTTGCTGAATGATGACGTAGCTCCCTTTGTATTAATTAAAGAAATACTCAGTGCTTCCTCGTCTTGTCTTACCTTTAGAGAATCAGAATTGAAACCTTTAATAGGAATTCTGTTAAACAGTTCAGGATGTAATGGTCTGCCCTACTCTTGGTGGGGGCATCAATCTAGCACTATCCAATGTACAAACAGATTACCTTATTGATACGTAGTTTGAATCTGAGATGTCCCCGTTAGGCTCACATGTTTGAAGATGTGGTACCCAGATGGTGACACTGTTTTGACTGTGGGGCCTTTAGGAGATAGAGCCTGGCTGATGGAGGTGGCTCACTGGAAGCAGCCTCCTCCAATGTATACTACTAATGCTGTGAACTCATCTGTACTTTCCACACCATAGTGGTCTGACACTAAACGAAAATAAACCTTGCCTCCCTTAAGTCAAAAGCAACTTAATGGGCTGTTAGTGATCCTTGTGTCAAAGTCAGGATCATTGATGGGACAGTGGCATGCGGTCCTGGCTGCATATGAGAATAAACTGGGTAATCTCAAATATTCATACTCATACACATATGGGACCCTCATTTCAGGAAAAGATCTTTGTGGCTAAATTAGGAACCAGGTTGCTATATATGTATATGCGTGTACACACACACACACACACACACACACACACACGAGTAGAGTTTTTTAGGTGACTAATGTGCAGCCAGGGTTGAAAACCACTTGTTTAGGTCAGTATGGAAATCATGAAATTCATCAGATACTTTTAATTTTCCTGCCTTATCAAGGAACAACCAATTAACTAAATGGTAGATTTCATGAGGTAGAATGTGTTGTTTTGAAATACGTATACTCTGAAATGTTAACCATAGTCAAACTGATTAACCTCATAATCTCAGATGGTTGTCATTGGTATGCATGAGCTCTACTGTATCCTTTCCTAGCAAGTTTTCAGTGAAGAACACAATGCTATTAACTATGGTCATCATGTTGTATACTAGATACTCAGAACCTGTTCATCCTATGTAACAGAAATATTTCCCCTTTGACAAATATCTTTCCATTTATCCCATACCATAGCCCCTGAATTCCATGCTATTATCTGCTTTTGTGTTGCTATAGCCAGAATACCTGACAAAACAACCAAAGGAAGGAATGATTTATTCTCAATGTTATTTTATTTTGTGTGCAAGGAGGAGTGAGTCAGCATTAATGCTCACAATGGCCCATGCATGTACACCAGGCATTTCCGAATTTAGTAACCCTGGAACCTGCCTGACACCTGGAGAGGAACAAAGACAGAACGTGTGACCAGGGCAACCAATGGCTGGTGCAGCTGAGTGGGATAAGCAGTTACTGACCAAGGGGACATGGCAGAGAGTATAAAGCCACTCTCTACTATAACAATAAATGCATCTGCTTCTGCTTCTAATTTGGCTCCCAGGATCTGTGTCATTGATTCTGTGCCTTCTTATCCCCTACCCCAAGGACTGTCTGGGGGACCAGGGGCAAGTACAACACATGGGTATTGTGTCTGCATGTGTGCATGCAGTATTGATCGCTTGGAACTGGAGTTACAGATAGTTGTGAGCCACAGTGAAGATGCTGAGAACTGAACATGCTAGGTCCCCCGGAGATTCAGGTAGTGCTCTTAACTGTTGATCTATTTCTCTAGCCTGGAAAAGTATTATTTTTACCCATTGCTTGGGAGAAATTTCAGTCCATCAGAGTAGGGGAGGCTTGGGAGAGTTCATGGTAGCTGGAACATGTGGCAGAGATCTCTCACTTCATGGTGGTCCAGGTAGCAGAGAAGGTAACTAACCACAGTATAACAAGCCAAGGACCAAGTGTGTAAAACATAAGCCCGTGGGGATTACTGAAGATTAAAATCCCAACAGTCACCATTCTCTTTTTCTATGAATTCAGGCTTTTATAAATCCACATAAAGGTGTGTGATTATATGATAAGGTATGTCATGTGAGTGGCTTATTTCACTTAGCATATACCCTCAAGACCTGCCTGTACTGCATCTGCCAATTTTTTTGATGGAGAAAATATCTTTTTTTTTTTTATTTCATGATTAACTGGGTAGTGAGTTTCTAGAAAACTGCATCTGAAACATCTTTGGAATTAGGTAGCATCTGCTAGGTAGTATGTGGCAAAATTGTCTTATTCCTTATCCAGACTGTTGGAAATCACTACCTAGAAGGTTTAAATGTTGAGGAAGGCAGGTGCATATTTGGTGCTTAAATGATATCCTAGTCAGCTTTAATTATCAACTCCATACAGCCTAGAGTCATCTGAGAGGAAAGCCCAAACTAAGGAATTGCCTAGAACAGAGTGACCTTAGGAATGTCTGTGGAGGTTGTCTTGACTGTTAACTTGTACTGTATTATATGCAAGAGCTAGCTGTGCACAAGATTGTGAGCAAGTGAGCCAGTAAGCTACATTCCTCCATGATTTCTGCTTCAGGTTCTTAATTGAATTCTTGCTGTGACTTCCCTCAATGACAGCCTATGACCTGCAAGTATAAGCCACTTTCCTCCTCTAAGTTACGTTTGGTCATAGTATTTTATCAAAGTAACATAGAGAAAATTAGAACAACTAGAGTCCTCTGGATGTATGGAGAATGACTCTAAGAACTTAGTCCCTTTGGCTCTTCTATTCCAGGCAGCCCCAGAAGAGCACTATACTGCTCCTCAGATGTAAAAGTAGAGAGGGAATTTCTGAATCAGAGATCCAGGTTTCAGAAAACAACCAAAGGGGGGACCCTCAAAGTCCCTGACCCTTCTGAATCAAAAGGAGAAAAGGCAGGTGGAAGAAAAGAGCTTATGTTGGCTCGTGTACACAGGGAAAGGAAAAGAGACGATCTCATTACATAATATCCGAATAGTAAATCTCTCAGAACTGCAGTTGTCAGTAGAAATCACTCAGTGTCCATTAACAGACATGACTTGATGTTGTGGGCAGCCACAAACAAAATGGTCCTAAGTCCTTTGCTGTGTGGTCAAGATGACTTATGGCCATATGCAAAAAGAAATTGAAAACTCAAGTGTACATATATTTCTGTTAGAAAACCATGCCCCGTGTATCCACAACCACATGTATATTGGTGGGACAATGACTTTTGCTAGCCCATAAGAATTGTTAGTTCTTCCTCTTTATTTGACCAGTGAATTCATTGAGACTTGGAGGAAGCAGCCAGAGACATATGTATGACATACCGCAGAAATTGAGTGAATGCCTCGTCCCTGAAGAAGTCTATCAGGGACCAGAATAGAGGATAGAATTCTATTGCTTGGAGAACCTACATGAAGATTCAATGCCTCCCTAGACTGATAGAGACACACTGAAGAGTTCTCACTAACATTCTCCATCTCAATGGTCCTCTTCAGCTCTGAAGCCCAGACTCTATGGTGCTGCTATCTTCTTCCTGCTGTGCCTTTCTTACAGAAAGAGGAGGTGACTGAAGGCAGATCAATGGAACAGAAAAGGAGTTATGAATGTTACAAATGGCCAGAGTGGTAGCTGCTAGTAGGTTGATAGGCTGTATGGATTCAGATGGAAGACTGAGCCATTCAAAGTGTTCCCCCACAACAATCCAGACAGCCTATGCTCAGGTCTGCACTCTGCCTAGGGCTACATCTTCTCTATTGTCAGTTTACCTACTTGAAAAAGAATGACACCCAAACTTATAGGACTATTTTGAGAGTTTTATATTATATGAAGTGGGAATTTTTGCTTTCATTGGAGACTCAGTTGTGTCATGTGATGTTAATCTGGAAGCTGTCTTATGAGAGGACGTTTTGCTGAAGCAGACATGTGAGAGGATGTTTAGCTGAGAACAGATCTATGGCGTTTTTTCTGGAAGCTGTTTAGTGAAATCACATGTGATGGTTTGCTGGAGCAGAGGCTTCAGAGGATGTGTGATGTTTGGAAAGAGAATAAATATAACCCAACAGACAGTGATGGTGCTCTGGCATTGGTTCACTCTGCTGGTCTTCATTGGGCTTCGCCTTGTTGGTCTTCTCTGACAATGCTCTGGCATTGGTTTGCTTTGATTTCCTCACTGATCTTTGTTTTTTTATGACTTCATAGAGAGAAACACACCAAAGAACTTCTGTTGGTGTTCCAACTTGAGATCCATCCCATAGACAAATACCAATCCCTGACACTATTAATGATAATTGTGCTTGCAAACAGGAGTCGAGCATGGTTGCTCTCTGAGAGGCTCTACCCAGCAGCTGACTCAGACAGATGCAGATAGCCACAGCCAAACAGTGGATAAGCTTGAGGAGTCTTATGGAAGAATAGGAGGAAGGATTGCAGCCCCTAAAGGGATAGGAACTCTACAGAAAGGCCAACAGTGTCAACTAACCTGGACACTTGGGGCTCTCAGAGACTGAACCACCAACCAAAGAACAAACACAGGCTGGACCTGGGCCACCCTACACATGTAGCAGATGTGCAGCTTGGTCTTCATGTGAGTCCTGAACAACTGGAGGAGGGGATATCACAAAAGTTCTTGCCTGCATGTGGAATATGTTCTTTCAGCTGGGCTGCCTTGTTTGGTCTTGGTGGGGGAGGATGCACCTAGCCCCAGAGAGTCTTGAAGTGCCAGGTTGAGGGGATACCTAGGGGGCCCCCACCTGCTCAGAGGATAAGAGGGGAAGGGAAAAAGATTGTGGGATGAGGTGATCAGAAAGAGGGACAATGTGTGGGATGTAAAGTAAATAAGTTAAAAAAATAAGAAAAATAAGAGTATAATTCCCTGACATTCTACATTCAGACAAAAAGTATCACATCCACAAAGAGTCATGCCATTAGCCCAGAGCTTTTGTGGCATCTCCTGTTGTGACAGTCACAATGCCGTTGCTCACACAGAGGCAGAATTGTGGGGGCCAGTGAGGGTGGTAGAACACCACTTCAGGCTTTTCCTTTCTACACAGTCTAGAAGTAAGGTGAGGTGTGATTTCTTAATAATGGCACATTGAGCTCAAGTTTTAAATTTCAGTTAGTGGAAAATAAGGCTGGCTTCTTCCTTTCACAAACCCTGAGGCCTTATACATCAAGCATTCAGCTTCTGCAGGTCCCAGAAAGGCTTCACCTGCTGAGTGATGCTGATCTTAGATTCTCTTCTGAGGCTTCCTAGGGACTGGGCTAAAGGTTCTGAAGTGCAGTTAGTTTCTTGGGGAAGCAACTATATTTGCAGACTATTTTATAATTGACTACAGAACTGGGCTGATTTGGTATATCATTTTGCATAAGAAATATCTTAAAACCAGAAGGGACTATATTTTCTTTATTCTTTCCCCCGTTCTATTCCTTTCTTAGCAAAAATATGTCTACTAATAGCCATTCTTTCTGGATCACTTATATGTAATTTATATGCTAAGAACTTTATACAAAAATTTAAACTCACTACATTTGAAGTACAATGGAAGATTTGACTTGAAAAAGAGCAAAACAATCCCATTACATAAGACATATTTATATTTGACTGTTATTCCAATAAAGTCGGAGCTCCTTAAAAAAGATCATCATTACCACCACCATTCTAACTGTTAGCCATCATCAGAGTCAGTATCACTATCATCTTCATTGTCATCATCATCATCATCATCATCATTATAACCATCATCATCATGGCCATCATCATAGTCAACATCATTGTCATCACCATCACCATTATTATAACCATCATCACCTTGGCCGTCATCATAGTCAACATCAATATTGTTGTGGCCTTATTATAATCACCATTGTGATAACCAGCCCTCATTATCATGATGCCATAATTAATTCACTATCATGGTGGCTAGCGCCATGCTAGTCCAGGGCTTCTCAAAGTGCATTTTCACCAGTGGTGCTAGCATCACCTGGGAAATTGTTAGAGATGCAAACTCTCAAAGCCTGTATTAGGCTTAATAAATCATAGCTCTGGAGTTAGATCCAAAAATAAGCATTTCAATAATCCCTCCAGGTGTTCCTGAGCTAAAATCTGGGCCCCATTGTTTCAGGCTGTGCTGGAGGCTTTTTAAAAATGCTTTGTTCCACTTATTTTATTCTTTTCTGTGTTAAGTATCAATATGTCAATTCTGAGAAAATTGAAACATCATGAGATTAAGTGACTTGATTAAGGTCACATGTGTAGCTAGACCCTAGAATGAATACATTGTTACACCATATTGCACTTTCTATGAAGGAAATCCAAACAAATTCTCTGAATTAAGAAATAAAAAAGTAGCATTTTTGCAATCATCCCCACATGTTATGAAATTAGAGTTTATTTTAACTAAGTTCACTTTCCTGTAATCTAGAAATAGTGTGTGAGATTTTAGGGTATGTGGCCAGTGGGGTCTGTGGCAGGGGGAAAGAATGGGCAGAAAGAGGTGGACACAGCTGCAAAATAGTTGCTAAGTAGGAAGACAGGGATGAGCTGGGGTGAAAAACAGAATAGAAAATATGTGAAGAAGCAGGACCACTCTTCTATAAAACAAGAGAAGGATACAATAGGCCGATCAGCAAATTCACACCCAGGAAAGGCACTTGGCAGCATGAAATACCCTCCTAAGAAGTGATCTAAGATTTGACACTGGTGCTTCTGACCCCGAATTTAGTGCTTACTCTACTGTAGGCAACGAGGGCAACTGAGTGTGAAACATAGATAGGTTATGAAGATATGCTCATCAGGGACAGAGTTACTCTCTTTGAGGACCACAGCGACCTTCAGAAGAATCAAATGCAAAGATAGTGCTCTGCTGTGTACATATGAGTTTAAGGCACCACACATCTCTCAGGTGTTTCTAAATCTGGGTTGTGGTTCTGACGAGAAAAAAAAAAATCCAAAATCAAGAGAAGTGTGTGGACATTTGTGTTTGTATGTGTGTATGATATGTCTGTATTTGAGTGTATATGTGTGTTGTGTGCATTTATGTTTGAGTGTGTGTGAACATGCACATGTGTGTATGTATGTATATAAAGGATGGATCATATATTGTTACATAAGTTAGGGATTCTCAATGTTCTGCCTCCCATAGACTGGAAAGCAAGACTAGTCATCAGCCTTGTCCTATTTCAAAGGCTAGAGAAGCAGAACTGGTGTTAGTTCCAGTCTGATTGCTGGAGAAGTCTAGTATTCTAGTTCAAAAGCTGGCAGAGAGCTTTGAATTAGTTCTGACCCTATTTTGTTCTATTCAGGTTTCTGATTGGTTGGGTCAGGCTCCCATTTAAAGTGTTTGTCTTACCTAGAAACATTCCTGCAGAGACTCCCAGAAATGCTCTAAACAAATACCTGTACACACCTTGGTTCAATTTACTTTACACATAAATTAACCACCCATCTCTTTTTCCCTCTAATGATGGGATAAAGAAAGAGAAAGAAGGAGATGGAGAGAAAACTAGGAAGAGGATGAATAGGGAAGGGGATGGAGAGAGGAGGAGAAAGGGAGGGAGAATAAGAGGGGGAGATTATTTCCATTCTTGCTTCCAATATGTAGTTTGTGATAATTTGTATTTTCCAAAGATGGCTGTATTCATACTAACAACCCCATTACCTTATAAAAGGTAGCCAACACTCCTCCCACTAAAAGGTGCAAGCTATATTTTTTCCCCTAAATCTGGACAAGGGCTCATGATAACTCCAGTTAATAGATAATGGAGTAAGTGACAGCCACAAGGCCAGGTGAGAAGGATTCAGTTTCAGCTTTCCTATGTGGTTGTCCTTTGACTTTAGCCAGAGTGCTCTGAGGTAGTCTACACTAGCCCATGTAGGGTATGGTGGGACAGGAAGTGATGTTTCCCTGCTGGAAGCCAGCATCAACAGCTACATCATTAGTTCTCAGGTGGTCTACCATGGCCATTAAACAGAAACTCCAGAGATTGTGAGGCCACCTTTGATATTTTGCATTTAGATTCTGACCCATAGATTCTGAGAGCACAGTGCAAGATTGCTGTATGCTTTGATGTTTGGGGTGCTGGTGGGTCGTTACAAAGCCTACAAACTAGATCATTGTTTCCAATTTTTTCTACCTTGCTCCCCAGATAGTCTTTCCAAAATAATTATGTGGCCCTGTGATGCCTCGGATCAAGACTCCTGTGGATCTGTGTAGCTCACAATTAAGGGGATTTTTGTCTGTTTTCTCAGGCTCAGAACATGTACTTGGATACCCACAAAATGCTGTCTAGGTTTATAGAGCTCTTGGGTGGTGGTGACTGTCTCTGAACCCATTTGTTCAAGAAAGAAACTCACATGTTAGCAATACTTGTCAATGACATTTTCATGTTTTTTTTTTTTTTCAGGAAAAGCAATGAGGGAAAAAATAGGAGTTCATGTGGTAAGTTTTCTAACTGACAAATGAGCTAAGTTTTTGGAACTATCCCTCTCCTCCTCTCTTTTCCCCTTCTTTCACTTCTCCTCCCCTCCTCTCCCTATCCTCTTCTTTTTCCTCCTCTTCCTCTTCTTCCTTTTCTTCCTCCTCTTCTTCCCTCTCCTCCTCTTCTTCATTCCTCCTTCTTTTCTTCTTCTTCTTCCCCTACAGCTCCTCTCTTACTGTTCTTAACTACACTTCCCTTCCTTTTTTAATTTAAACTAAAACTTATATTGTTTTTATTTTTTGGTCCTAAAAGTGTCCTTTCTTTAATAAAATAATGAGAGTAGCTTGTTATCTGTTTTGTAACTGCTCCTGCTATTAAAATTCTTACTAGGAAAAATTAAAAATT
>NW_022196897.1:145223697-145233534 GCF_008632895.1 Mastomys coucha
TAGACCAGGCTGGCCTCGAACTCAGAAATCAGAAATCCACCTCCCTCTGCCTCCCAAGTGTTGGGATTAGAGGCATGTGCTACCATCGCCCGGCTAGTTTCTCATTTCTTAAAATTATACCACTTGAGATGAAAGTCTTGGACCCTTCTCATGAAGTCCAAACCATCTCCCATGGCACTGACTATTTGATGCTGTATTACTTGAACCCCCATCCTAATTGAATGATAATAGAGCCCAACTACAATGTGGTTCAACACTGTGCCTCCCAGATAAGTTTTGAACTTCTTTGAAAATTGACAGAGCGTTTTATTTTGGTTGAATTAGGTTTATTTTGAAGACACAGCCTCCTTTGAAAGCAAGTCTTCTTACTGTACAAATAGCAAAACTGCTATGCTCACTCTGATATACACATGGTACACATGTCCCACCCATGTAACAATCATTCCCTTGGTAGTATTAACTTCACAGCCCCTCCCTGACTGGGGTGAAAAACCCTCACACAGGCATACAGGCTGTGGCTGGGTACAGAGCTTTATCTCCTGATTCTGTGACCTAAGCCAGTTCCAGGACTTTTCTATGTTTTTATCCAATCACATAGAAAGTCCCATCACTCTCTGCATCTTCCCCATTGAAAGCTCTTTGCTTGAAGCAAGTTTTGACCTGATATTTGAGAAAGGATCAACATATGCATTGCTTGGGTTACTCGCCAGTGACTTTGACATTCCCAGTTGGATTTGTCCCTAAATAGCTGGCCAGCTTTAGGACCAGGAGGGGCCTGCATCTGAGACCTTCTGCTGGAGGAAGCACTCATATCTCCTCTGGACAAGTGGCCCCCTGGTTTTTCTGTACCTAATCAGTTGCCTGCTCCCTAGGGGGGCTAGCAGTTCACTTTAGGTTCTTTGGCCTCAAACATCCTTACCTGGTATTTGGTGGCTCAAAGACTAATAAAAAAGACTCATGAAAATAGAATACACGATTAGGAACAACTTTCTGGTCACTTGAGCTTACTTGTATCTTTGCATTTAGGGCTGACCAACCTGAGGGGCATGCATGACGCTCTTTACACAGTACAGGTTTATTATTGGTTTCTCAAAGTTTTCTTCCTTTGAATGACAAACCCTAGCAGCCTAGGATTTGATTTAAGATACCACCCAAGTCTCATACCAGACTAGAGAGAAAAATACAACTTAGAATAAATAGATTATTTCTGGACAGAGCAAGAAATGACATTACACCCCAAGGGAAGGCTCTACCTATAACCCACTGAACACCTTGAGATATCTTGGGACTGCTATTAAAGTTATTATTGAGGGTTGCAATATCTTGACCATGAGGCTTGTCTATCACCTCTTCCAGCCTTATTACTCAATAGTATTGCTGGATATTTACCAATATGTGTGACAAATCAGCCTTTATCAGAGTAGTTTGGGGCCAGGGAAACTGGTGGAGATGTTTTCCCATGGCTTCATAGACTTCCATCTGTTCTCTTTGGAGTGAAGTTTCATCAACTAAGGATACATTGCCCACTCTTAGACATATTTAGCAAGTTTTTGATGTCTCTGTTACCTTGTATATAAGCTTCAGGCAGCATGTGTATAGTAGAGGATTGCAAATTCAATCATCAATAGGAGGAGAGGAGCTCAGCCCTGTGAAAGTTCTGTGCCCCAGTGTAGGGGAATGCCAGGGCCAGAAAGTGGGAGAGGGCGGGGTGGCAGGCATGGGGAAGTGGGAGGCAACAGGGGTTTGTTTTTGTTGTTTTTGTTTGTTTCTTTGTTTTTTGGAGGGGAAACTGGGAATGGAGAAATTTACATGTAAATAAAGAAAATATCTAAAAGGAAAAAAAAAAGAGTAGAAATAAGACTTTTTGTAGCTATAATAGTGAGGATTTCATGGTAATATAGTGCCTAGGATATTATTAAATGAAAGTGTTTTGAACAATTGAGATGAAGACTTCTTGCTTTAGGTTGCATAAAAATGGTAGATAGAGAATGTTTTATTCCAAGAAGAAGATCCTCGATGGTCTCTATGATTATTTTAATTTCCCTCCACGCATTACACCTGTGAACTTCATCTAATCTGTTGAGACAGAGACATAAGTGTCCTTCATCCATTAGAGCTCACATACCCTTTAGCTTGGTTTTCAGGAAATGACTTTGACACTATTCTAAGTGTGATGGTTCTGTGGCATTTTGGGGGCCATTTTCAAAATGCAACCCAAGGATTACTTCATCACATGCATTTAGCACTGACTACAGTACAGTGACCACAGCTTCTCAGCGTCTTTTACCATGCCCATTGAGAGCTATAATATTGGGCACAAATTGCTGTCCCGGAGGATTGAAAGTCTGCTTTTCCTTCTAAAATGTTTCCTGGAGTGAGCCAACAAAGCATGGCTGGGTACTTGGACCTGGTGCTGCTCCATGCAGCTCTGCCTCAAGTAAATGGTCTGCATTGAGGTTCTGATAAGAAACAGGTCCATTAAGCATACAGTAAACCCATTTTAATGGGGCTATAAAATGGTGTTTATTATAGCACACATTGTATTTTTTTTTCCCAAAGACTTCTGGGAGAAATTTTTATCTGGTCCCACTGCCATGAGAGGTTGGCTAATTTGGAGAGAAAAGTTTTACTTTTATGAGCTACATAAATTTAGTATATATTTAGTTTGTATGTATGTAAATACACACACACACACACACACACACACACTCACACACACATCTCCCCGTTCTTGAAGACTCATCTTAAATATATCTCTTAAGAGTTGGTTTCTTCAACTGCTGCTAAGCAATTAGGAACTTGTGATTTGGGCTCCCACACCATTTTGTTCTTTGTTGTGGATTGCATGTTGTGGTAGGTCAATGGCTGCTACTCTCCTTCACCCTAGTGTTTACAGCAGACTTTCTGAATAGTTCCCAGAACCTAATAGAAGGCTGGGTACAAGAGTCTGCCAAGATTAAAGGATTCCAAAGTTTGTTTGTGATGTGTAAGTTGATAACAGTGGTATTGTGAAGGGAGAGGAAATGGTGGACTTGCTGAAGACCCTGCAATTTCATTTCTTCTTTTTAGTGATATGTATAATTATTTTATATGTATTATATAACACAAATTGTATATGTACAACATATATGTATACTATGTTTATTACAATTATATATCAGCATACATATTATGTAGCATACTTAATACACATATACTATATTACATATAGTATACTTTCATATTATATATATTATATGTATAGTTATACATATGTGTAACCATGTACAGGCATACATAGAAATGTAAACTTCTCATAGGTATGAGCATTTACTAGGCAAGGCATGTCATGTCTCGGTGAACGCAAGCGAAGAGTCTTTTGGCTTACAATTTAGATCTGATCCACACAGCTCACTTTCAACAGTGCTGCTCTAAGGACAAGGTGCTCTTTTTGTGTTCTTTTCTTAATGATTCCATGACCAGGTCATCCTCATCTTGGGATCTCAGAACAGGTCTATTAGAGATAAAAACTACCTCTGAGATTTGCTTTCCGAAATACAGCTGTTTCTTTTTCTTTCATTCCCCCCCCTTTTTTTTTCTAATTTGGTTTCAATTTCATTCTTTCTTTAACTGTTTCTTTTTTCCTTTCTTGGAGCAATATGGAATTCAGACATGTCATGAGGTTGAGTCTTAGGGAAAGGAGCAGAAAGTCTGAAGCACACTGGCTGTGTTCCTCCCTTTAGTGGGTGATGAAGGCAGTGACGAGTGCAATTTCCAGACTCTGTACCAGAAATCTGCCGTACCATATGGAGTAAACCATCTATACCCGAGACTGTTGGGAGCTGGTTTGTACTCAGCAGAGTCACTGATGCCAACGAAAAGTAGGGTTGACCTGGGGCAACAGGACCTGCATGCAACTCTTACCAACGAAAAGTAGGGTTGACCTGGGGCAACGGGACCTGCATGCAACTCTGGGTACCTTTGGATTTTGAACCTGTGAAGTTGGAACAAGACTAGGGAAAAGGAGAGTTGGCAAGATCTGAACGGAAAATACGTGATTTCTTGCCCGTGTTTTAGAGAACACCCAAGGTAATTTTAGTTTGAATTGAAACATTTTATAACAAATAAGAGCTTTCAGTTTTTTAAAATAATATTTGGTTAGAATGGGAAATAATGGCTTTTATTATGGCATTTTCATAGATATTTATCACTGTAATTTGCAGATATTCACTACGACAGGCTCATTTTTCCCTCTTGATTCACCCTGCTTGCTCATTTTCCTTTCTCCAGATAGTCCGCTCTCTAGTTTCATGTTTTAAATATCTATGTGTATATATGTACATGTGTGCAAGTATATACATGTGTATGTATATATGTACAAACATATTTGTGTGTGTATATGTATGCATATGTATATATACGTGCATATGTGTGTACATTTGTGTATATATGTACATCTGCATATATGTTTCACATATGAATGAACTGTGCTTTTTACTCTTTCCCATCATCCTCTTTTTTCCTCCTCCTTCTAGAGCTCTTCTTCATACTCATTGTCCCTTTTTATGCATATATCTATAGCTGGATCCAATATATAAGGAAGACATGCAGTGTTTGTCTTCTTCTGTTAGGATTATTTTGGTAAACATGATACTCCATCTATTTCCCTGCAAGTTACATGATTTCATTTTGGATATCTTAGCAAAGCCAGAGTGTGTCTGTGCTAGTTTCATTTATCTGTATATAGATGTCTACATTGATACCTAGATATGGGCTCTGAGCTTCTCAAAATGAAATAAATTGCCTTGGCAATTTCTACGTTTTAAATGTGGGTGACTACAAGGAATATTTCGATGTTTCTTCCACAGAGGGCAATATTAGGTCTTCACATGTAGAGGCAGATGGGTGGAAAATGGATTCGCTGTGTCCCCCATTTCATAAATGCACCCAATCCTCCTGACAACAGGGAAACATTCACAGTTTACCTGCCTCTCAAATCGCTACATCTGAGTGCCTTCACATGGGCAAACTTCCATTATGGAAGATGTACATTCACACAGCCCAACAGTTTGGAACTATACAAATTCTTGATTCTAACTGAACTTGAACTCAAATTCTGATTCCCCTATATGCCAAGGTAATATACCCTGTTATATCCTGGTATATTACATAAAATACAGCAAATTACCCCCACATCATAGTTGTAAAGAATACATGAAACTGGTGGCCAGTGAGATGGCTCTCAGTGAAATCCTTGCAGTCTGATCATCAGAGTTGGGTCCCTGGAGCCCACATAAATGTGAACAGAAAGAACAAAATCTTCAAAGTTGTCTTCTGACCTCCACAAGTGTGCCCCAATGCACATAACCTCCACTGAATCCAACATATCACACACATAATAATAAATAAAATAAAAAATAAAAATAGGATAAGTGGAACATATTAATAAGGTAGAAAGCATATCTGAATATGGATCAGCATATAATATGTGTTCTTGCAAATTAGAGTCTGCAGTCTGTTACTTGTTTTTGAAAATAAAGCTTTATTGAAACACATTCATGCCTATTTATTACCTATTGTCTAAGTCTGCTTGTCTGCTTTAGGGGAGTATTCAATACTAGTTAGTGATCATATGGCTTGGAAAACCCTAAATATTTAGTAAATAAATCTTTAAGAAAAAATATTTAGGGTTAAAAGGAAATGTTTGTCAACCTCTGATTTAGTACATAAGATCTTTTGTAACTCTAAAATCTATTTTGTAGACAATAGAACAATTTTTAAAAAATTAATAAGGTGACCATTTCAGTGAAATAATTATTTCAATTGGTGTCTATATTTTATAGTAAAAATTTAATTTTATTTATAATTACTCACAGAGAAGAACTATATGAAAAGAACCCAATCATGAAATTTGGGTATTTGAGATTTTTCTTCCCCAAATTCTTAGTGTTTAACAAAACAACTCTACAATAATAATTAACATTTAAGATCAGGTCTCTGCTTGAAGAACTCAGAAAACTGATTCCACTGTGGTGCGGTCGGTGCTGGGGACCTGCTGGCTGCATGGTGTTCTCTAAGTTCAGGCAAACACAGATCAAAGAGTGCAGGAATGTCCCCTGGCTTCCCTTTTGGGCAGGGCCTTTCTGGCTGTAGTGTCTGGGCTCATTATAAATGCAAAGTGAGGATCTTGTAGAAGTTTTCTACAGAGCCATACAGGAGTGAATTTATATGCTGACTTTTCTGAAGACTTCCTGTGGGGTTAGGACTATCTGATATATGCAATGATTTGATTCCTGCTGAATACACACACATATTATAATATCACACTTATAAAATAAAAGTGTGTGTGTGTGTGTGTGTGTGTGTGTGTGTATGTGTTTTTCCCAAAGGAGACTTTTGGGCATCTAATTATCCCTTCCCTTGCATTGTTACATAGTATGGTTTACACAAAAGTAAAATGTCTCATTGATTCAATGCTAAGATTATCTATTAAGCTCATTTCCTTCTTGTTCTCATTAGTGTGGACCTCATTTTAGGCACAATTTCTAGTTTTTTTTCTCTTTGCAGACATCAGAGTACTTCTTACCATTATTCCCTCCTACATTTTCTGCCTCATTTTCTCTCTCCTGTCCCTCTGCTAATCCAATTAAACATATGTTGGACTGCTTGATATCGTTGCCCGAGCTCAACTGAACCTCAGAGGATTTCTTCTAGTTTCTTCAAATTAGATAATTTTTACAAATCTGACTTCAAATGTCTTCAAATTTAGTGACTTTCCTTTCTGCTTTCTCCAATTTTCTGCTATGCCCATAAGACTACTTTTTCACTTCCAATGACTTTTCTGATGTTAAATTTGATTTTATTCTCTTTCATAGTGTTTTTATTTCTTTACTTTCAGGATGACACACTTCATTTGTTCCCTCATTTTCCTTTATGCTCTTGGTAATATTCTTCATGATTGTTCGAAAATCCTTTTAAAAGCCATTTTCAGCATTTTAACTGGAGCATTTTGTGTGTATTATTATCTTTCTTTTAACATTTTTCTATCTAGAGGAATTTTATTGTTGATAATTAATTATGGTTGGTAATTATTCATTATAAAAAGGTTTAATAATATTTCTTTACCTTAAAGAGGGTTGAATTTTATTCTGATGAATACTTAATAGAGTGATTGACTTAAGTTGTTAAGTGAATTCAGAGTCCAGTTGCTCTAGGGCAGGGCTATAGAATTTTTCTATTTATGATCCCTTTTCATTTAATTTTTCTTATACAACCCCAGATATATTAGTTTACAAGATAAGTATACAAGCCAAATATTTGACTACAATAAATTACAAAGAAGTTTATTCTAAACAATTTTTGATATGCATATATTTTTAAAATTAAGATGAAAGCAAATGTTCCTGCTAATGGGGTGTACATGCTTGTTTTTACATAAAGAACAGAATCTTGTTTAAATGGGTGATACTGTAAAGCATGAAGCATCTTCAACATCCTCTAGAGCTGATCATTATTTTGATTGTCAATGCTGAAATGGCTTCTTCACATGAACATGTCTTACAAAATGGCAGAGGATCAGGATCAGGTAAGAAATTGTTGGAAATTCTGTCTTTACCCCAAGCCAAAATTCATTTAATGATTTTTTTTAAAAATCAAGCCGGTAACTCATCAGAACTGTAAAAATCAGACATGTTAACACAATACAATTGGAGGACATGCTATCCTGATATTACATGCTGAGGAATGATAGTAGAAGAGTATAAGATAGCTTGGTTTTCTCTAGTTAAGCCATATCATTTCCACAAGAGCAGAAATCTGTACAGTAAAAATACCATCACTAGTGAAAGAAAAGTCTGGAAGCTGAGCCTTGTGGTGTTTCAGTAAGTATTGATTGACATTGTGTAGATAGACAGCCCCTAAATCTAAATACACAGGCTGTGTGTCTAGAACCAAGGTTACAGTGAGGCTACAGAATGCAACATGGGCAAGCATGCCCAGAAACAACTTAGAAAAGTTACATGTTTGTTCTGAATAGTCTTTGTCTGAGGCTTGTTCAGAAACCTTTCACCATAGCTAAGGTTTTTGCTATTCTCACAAGTTATGTAACTTCACATTGAGTGTTAGAAGCTGAGCTCAGGTTGGGAAGATGGTTCAGTGGGTAAAGTTCTTGAGTCCAGATCTCCAGCCACCATAAAAGATGTTGGGTGTGACTTTGCAAACTGATAAGCCCAGGGCTGGGGGTAGGAGAATCTGATTTAGGAGAAACCCTGGGGCTTGCAGGCCAGCTGGCTTAGCTGAATCAGTAGTCCAAAGTTCAGTGAGAGACTTTCTCTCAAGAGAATATGGCAGACACAGAGGAAGACACTTAACCAACTTCATCTGGCCTCCCTTTACACACACACACACACACACACACACACACACACACACACACACACACAAGTATATCCATACTCATGTACACTACATATAACATATGCATCATAGAGAAAGAGAGAGACAGAAAGTTTGTGTGGGGGTGGAGGGTGGGGAGAGAGACTGGGACTTAGGGAAGGAATAATGGCTAAGTATAGAGCCAGAAAGAAATATTTCAGATTTGACACAGCACATGCTGTATTTGTCTTCATCTTCATTTTATTTTACAACTCTATAAAAGTATAAAATCCAGTCTTAGCTTATGGGCTATACAAAATTAGTCTATATTCTAGCCGTATTTCTGATGTCTCAGTTAAATAACTAGAATACCCATGTGCACTCCAGTCTCTCTAGTCTGAAACATCTTCTCTAAGTACTAGCTAAATGCTTGCTCTTTTTCTCAGGGGAGTCCAGCTGTTTCTGCTTGGTCTCATGGAATCCTGCTCTTACTTATTCAACAAAAACTACATCTCTGCCACCTTCTCCCAAGTTCTGGAGGACTCTCATTATTTTTACAGTGCTCTATACAATATAGCTTATTCAAAACATGGAACGTAATTATGTGTCTTCTCATTCAGAAATATCCTGGTCTATGTGAGCTCTGGACCTCTACATTTGTAGGCGAGATGATTGTAGATGGATTTATGGCACCTCTCATGTATTTCTCTCACTTATCATCCAATGCCTAGAAACAAGTGTACCAGATAAGCCTTAGCTCTGTGGCTTTTTATGTCGAGAAGGTAAGCCTGGTACTGATTGCCAAGTCACGCTTAGAGATAGGAATTCAACAGGAGTTTCTGAAATAATCCCTCTGGCTATATCTCTGACATCTTCAAATGACTCCTTAGCAGATACAGGATTTAAAAAAAAAAGCTTCATAAGATTTGTGGTCAAGCTTTTGTGTAATCTGCTGCTTATTTGTCTTTGCTGCATCCTCTCATTGTCAACGCTGTGCTTCAGTCCTACTGAACCATCAGCTAATGCTCAAACACATCCTTCATGCCTCTGTGAGTTCATTCTGGTTGTAATGTGTTAATACCCTTTGTTAATTCATTGCCTGGCAGAATCTCTCTTATTCTTCACTTTCATGTCACTGCTTCTGAGCTTATGCTCTGATTACCCCTAGGGAAAGCTGGCTGCTAAACCTATGTTTCCTTACCTTAAATTTTCACATGCTTAAAATGCTTAGACAGAGACCAGGGACCTTTATGGAGGAGTTGGGGAAAAGGATTGATGGCCCTGAAAGGGATAAGGACCCTACAGGAAGACCAACAGTGTTAACTAACCTGGACCTTTGGGAGCTCTCAGAGATTGAGCCACTGACTATAAAGCATACATGGACTGTACCGAGGCCCTCAGCATGTGTGTAGCAGAAAGGATGTGCCTAATCCTGCAGAGACTTGATTTGCCAAAGTAAAGGGATACTGTGGGGGAGACACACTC
>NW_022196897.1:145233638-145247698 GCF_008632895.1 Mastomys coucha
AAGCATAACTTGAAAAGAAAAGATAAAAAAAACAAGACAATATGCCCCCCATCAAAAAATTCAGAAACATCACAATAATACTGCCCAAAGAACCCCCAAATTACACAAATAATCACTTGAAAGAATTTAGAGGGCAGAAATACACTGAAGTCCACAAAAATCACAGGAAACAGTTAAATGAAATGGGGACAACTCATATATGAAAATGAATTTGATAGCAGTAAAAACACTAAAGAAAATGTACTTAAATGAAGAAGGAAATGAAAAACTCAGTAAATCTAAAAGAAAACCTCACCATTATCATGAAATAGAATATAAAGATTTGAAGACATTGTAGACAAATTGGATCACTAATAAAATGATTTAAAAAAAAAACAGACTTGCAAGTTTCATGTGCAAGAAATATAAGTCACCATGAGAAGAATCAAATCTAAAAATTATGGACAAAGAAGGAGAATTATAGGACAAAGATACATCAAATAATTTTCATAAAAATCAAAGAAATGTCCAAAGTCTAAGGGAAAAGTTTCCATCCAAGAACAATAGGCATAGAAAACACCATAGAGACAAGGCCTAAAAAGAAATTCCACATGACATATTTAAAAACCTAAATCACATACTAAAGAAAAAATAAAACTGTAGAAGAGAAGTTTCAGGTCACATATAAAGGATGTCAGTTTAGAATAACAGCTGATTATTCTATGGAAACTTCCAAAGCTTCCATATACCCAAAGCAGATGTATTCACAGCTGTTAACTCAGACTATTATACCCAGAAAAACTATCTATTTAAGCTGAAAGAGAAATAAAACTTTTGCATAATATAAACAGACTAAAGGAATATCTGACTGCTAAGCCAAATCTACAGGAGATACTGGAAGATGTACTTTGGACTCAAGAGAAGGAAACTCAAGAGTCCATAGAGAAATGATATAATACACTTCACCAAAATAATCTCAAAAAAGAAAACCAGAAAATAACAAATTGACAGGCATTAGTACCCATATTTCAATAATAAATCTGAATGTTAATTATCTCAATGTTTTAAATAAAAGACAATTATTATATTTAATTAGAAAACAAGATTTATCTTATTCTACCTCAGAAAAATACAGACCATCCTCAAAGGTATACAACAACTCAGGGGCAAGCAAATGGAACAGAGACCGTGGAAAGGAGACAAATGTGAAGCAATGGAAAAGATACAGATACAGATATTCCAGTATTTGATAAAATAGACTCTATGCCAAAGCTAGTAAGAGGAGATAAAGAAAGTGGCTTTACATTCATGAGAGCAATTGTCAAGAGGACATTACATTTTAAATGTATGCACATGGAACAGAGGTGTAATCAATTTCATAAAGCCATGGATTGACCCCAATACCATAATAGTGAATTATTTTGTTATCCTACTCTCACCATTACACAAGTGACCCACACAAAAACTAAACAGAGAAATATTGGAGTTAAATGACAATATAAGTCAAATGAACCTACAGACATCTATACACCATTATACCCAAATGCTAAGTAATACATATTCTTTTCAGCAGTCTATGGGATTTTCTTTAAAATAGACCACATATAAGGACACAAAGCAAATATCAAAAAATACAGAAACTCTGAAATATATATACTGAAATAACCTCTGTCTTAGTTATTTTTTTTATTGCTGTAGTAGGATGCCATTAACATGGCAAGTTTAGGGTTTACAGTTTTAGAAGTCCATGGTGATTATGGTAGGGAACATGACAAGCAGGAGGTAGCAGGAATGGTATTGGAGCAGTAGCTGAGACACAACCATTAACTAGAGAGACTTGGAATGGTGTGAGCCTTTGAAACTTCCAGAGCCACCCCCAGTGACACGCATAGCTCAACATATGACCTTATGGAAGCTAGTCTTATTCAAATGGATACAACATTCTGTACTATGTTTGACTACAATGGAATAAAGCATACAAACTCATGGGGATGAAATAATATACTACTATGATAAGTAAGTCCCTGAAGAATTCAAGAAGGAAATTAAAAATTACTAAAATTTAATGAAAATTAACCAAACATAATAAAGTCTATGGGATACAATGAAGGCAGTTTCACAGGAAAAATTTACATTGCTAATTTAAAACATAAAAAAACAGAGAGAGCTCAAATAATATCTTAATGATGCATCCTAAGGCCTCAGAAAATCAAGAATAAACTGATTTCCCAAAACAGTAATGAGGAAGAATGATTAATATTAGGGCAGAGATAATTAAAATATAAATAGAAAGATAAAAAAATGAAACAGAAGTTGGTTCTTTGAAAACAAACAACAAACAAACAAACAAAAACAAAACCCAGGATTGGCAAACCCTTTGCTAAATTAGCCAAAAGAGAAAAAAAAACAAATTAAAAATATTAGAGATGAAAAGTAAAACATTAATTATAATAGATAACAACAAAATTCAGAAAATCATGAGAACATATTCTCTAAATTTATGTTTTATGAAATTGTAAAGTCTAAAAGAAATGAATGAATTCTAAATGCACATGATCTACCTAAATTAAACCAGGATTAAATAAATAACTTATAAGGCTCTGTAATCAGCAATGAGGTTGAAGCTGTAATAAAAAGTGGCCCAAGTCAGGATCAGATGGACTCATTGCAGAATTCAGCTAGACATTCAAAGATGAATTAACATTAATACTACTCAAATTATCCCATGAAATAAAATTGTAAGCAAGTTTTCCAAACTCTTTTAATGATCCAATATTAGCCTGATACCCAAATCAGGGAAAGAAACAAAATAACTAAACTAAAATTACTGCTCAATTTTCTTCATGAACATGTAAATGTTCTTAGTAATTTACAAAATGAATTCAAGATCATGTCACAAAGATAATTCTTCGTGACCAAGTCAGCTTCATTCCTGAAGTTGTTCAGCTTTCATAAATCAATAAATACAATTCACCACATAAATGTACCCCCAAATTACATGATTGTCTTCCTAGACACAAAAGCTTCTTGACAAATTCCCATCCCAAATTTTTCAGGGTCTATTGACAGCCAATATTTCAGAGGTAAGGGTGAGGAGCCTGTGTGCCCTTCCCCCATCCATGACTGCTTGTTGACTGCTATTTCTATACAGGTCTACAGCATAGGTGTTCTGACTTCCCAACTGCAAGGGCTTTGTCACACCCAGAGGATGACATTTTTCAGCCTTTGTCCATGTCTTCCAACTTCATTATCTTCAGTTCCACATCCATTGCTGAGCCCAGAAGTCTAAACAAATAGTCACATAGGCTGTCCTGGTTAAAATCATCATGTGTCACAGTAGCAGCAGCAGCAACAACAACAACAACAACAACAACAACAACAACAACAACAGACAAATCATCGTGTCACAAAAGAAATAGGAATTAGAGACAGATGGAGGTACAGAGAGAGACACAGGGAGACATAGAGAGAGAGGCACAGTATGTTTATATATATACATATACACACACACACATATATATGCATATATATGCATATATATGCATATATATGGAGAGAGAGAGAAAGAGAGGGAGGGAGGGAGGGAGAGAGAGAGAGAGAGAGAGAGAGAGAGAGAGAGAGAGAGAGAGAGAGAAAGAGAGAGCTTATTCTGTAGGGAAACAGAATCTCTATAGTGTAAAAGATAAGAGTAATCCTTTTGCATTATTTAAATGTGTAAAACTGTCAGATAATGAATTTAATTAATAAAAAAAACAAAATGGACAAACCAAAAACAAGCTTTTTAAAACAAAACAGAACAAAACAATATCAACAAAAACCAAACCTAAACAATGCCAATAAAACCCAAAGCAAACCAAAATGAAAGTCATTATTGGAATAGTATATTATGTTAAGTCCATGCTCGCTAGGGGTTTTCATTTGTTTGCATTATATATGACATGTAAATCTCCCAAACTAGTTTTTGTTTATGCATTCAAAAAAGTTTGAAATTTGAAGAGGCCTGAGCAGACATTCTGATTCTGCCATGACTGTGTTCTTTTTTTTCTCCACAGTGTCCTAGATAAATGACAACAGGCACGAATGGTGTAAGTCTCATAGAGAAGAGCTCTGTACCATCAAGTGTTTCAGTTCATTACCAAGCTCTTCACTTATCTGAGTGCCTTCATTATATTAAACAAGTCTAATCTTCCCATTAAGTATTCCTATTGACCCCTTGGAATTCTATGGCGCTATCTAATTCCCCTCTTCTTGATGATGCTAGCTATTTCAATAAAGACACCAAAAATATCTTCTGAGCCGGTCTTATGAATTCCTTGCAAGCAGCATAGATTTCTCCTGTTTTTTTCTTCTGTTGTGGTTTTCAGATGTGGTGTTTATCCCAAACTGACTCTGGGTAATACAGTATAAGTGGAATTATTTGGGAATTTATGGACAACACATGGTGCAAATGTCAAAGGTAGATACACAGCTGGGGACACTAAGCATGTCCTAAGTTCAAGTCCATCGCTCTTCTGCTGCACCCCTGTGCATCCTTAAGCATGCTGCCAACTTGCTTTCATCATTTGTTCAAAGTTTTCTTTAAACATGCTTCCTTACTCTATTCAGTCTCAGCTGGTTTACTGACTTAAGTGTAGGTATGCATATTTCTTTCATCTCATTTTTTTGTATTATATACGATCCATTCTTCTAATCCACTTAATGATTCTGCTCAATTTTAACTTATTTGTTCATTTATTCAATCACTCAGTAGATACATTTCAAATACCCATTCTGCAAGCATCAAGTTTTAGACCTATAAAGGAAAAGCTTCTTAGAGATTAATTCTGGTTATTTATCACATTCATTGCACTTCAAGCTTTATATCACCCACAATTGTACAATTCCTGTGATGATACAAGTAAGTTTATATACCACATATACAAAGATGATGTTGACTTGTGTCTCTACAACTAACTCACTAATCTATTAGATATTATGATTAAAATACATTTAGGAAATAAACTGATAAAGTAATTCTCATTTTGTTTTTGTTAATATAAACCAGTTCTTATTTACTCAGGAAAACCATTCTTTAACTTACTAGCACCTTTTAAAAAATAACAAGCATTAAAATAGATGTGATGAATGAATGGACATGTGTGTGTGTGTGTGTGTGTGTGTGTGTGTGTGTGTGTGTGTGTGTATGTGTGTGTGTATGAATGTGTGTGTGTTGCTTTTTAAAATTTTTAATTACTTAATTTATTTACTTTGCATCCTGACTGCAATCTCCCTGCTTCTTTCCCCAGTCCTCACCTATGCTCATTCATTACCTTCTTTTTCTTCTGAAATGGGGAGGAATCCCATGGATATCAACCAGATTTGGCATGTCAAGTTTAAGGAAGACTGCATATATCTTCTCCTATTGAGGCTAGATGAGCCGTCCCAGTCAAGGGAAAGGGAGCTAAAAGTCCCAAAGCTACACAACTGTTAAATATGTGCAGAGGGCCTAGATCAATTCCATGTATGCTCTCTAGTTGTCAGTTCAGTCTTTGTAAGCACCTATGGGCCCAGGTCAGTTGATTCCGTGGGTTTTCTTCTGGTGTCCTTGATCTTCTGGCTCCTACAATCCCTCCTCCCCCTTTTAAGCTAGATTCCCCAAACTCCACCTAATGCTTGGCTGTGAGTCTCTGACATCTGTTTCCATCAGTGTCTGATAGAAGTATTCCCGATGACAGCTATGGTAGGCTCCTGGCTGCAAGTACAGCAGAATCTCATTAATCAGGAATGGACTCTCTTTCATGACATGGGTCTCAAGCCACACCAGTAATTTGTTGGCTTCTCCCTCGATTTCTGCTCTATCTTTATCCTTGCACATCTTGTAGGCAGGACAAATTGTAGGTCCAAAGTTTGCTGGGTGGGTTGGAGTCCCAGTCTGTCATTGGAAGTCTTAATTGGTTACCTGAGACAGGCAGTACAGGTTCCATATCCCACATTACTAGGAGACTTAGGGTCACCTTTGTAGATTCCTGGAAGTTTCCACTGCCCTAGGTTTCTGGCTTATCCCAGAGATTCCCCTACTACTTGATTCCAGTTATTTCTTCTAGTACCTACCCCCTTCCATCCTCCTCCAACTGGATCCCCACCCCTGTTTCTATCTCAACCCCACTCCCATCCAATCTTCTTACTATCCATCCAACCATGATGTGTATTCTATTTCCTCTTCTCAGTGAGATTCACACATTCCCCACTTTAGCCTTCCTTGTTACTTAGCTTCTTTGGATCTGTGGATGTTGCGTGGTTATCCTTTACTTTGGTTCTAGGTTACCTCACACAGAATAGTCTTTTCTAGTTCCATCCATTTGCCTGCAAATTTCATGATGTCATTGTTTTTTAATATATGAGTAAAACTCTATTGTGTAAATGTACCATGATTTCTTTCCCCATTTTTTTTTAATTTTAAACTCCAGATTTTATTCACTTCCTGGTCCACCTCCCATACCTCCTCCCTGTCCCCCTGTCTCCATGAGGATGTCACCACCTCCCACACACACCCCAACAGACCTCTAAACTCCCTGGGGCCTCCAGGCTCTTGAGGCTTAGGTGCATCATCTCTGACTAAACCCAGACCTGACAGTCCTCTGCTGTATATGCGTTAGGGGCCTCATATGAGCTGGTGTGTGCTGCCTGGTTGGTGTACCAGTATCTGAAATATTGAGGGTCCAGGTTAGTTGAGACTGCTGGTCCTCCTATAGCATTGCCCTCTTCCTCAGCTTCTTCCTGTTTTCCCTATTTCAACCATAGGGGTCAACAACTTCTGTTCATTGGTTCAGTGTAAATATCTGCTTCTGACTTAGCTGCTTGTCGGGTCTTTTGGAGAGAAGTCATGATAGGTCCCTTTTGTGAGCACTCTATAGCCTTTGTAATAGTGTCAGGTCTTGGGGCCTCCCCTTGAGCTGGATCCCACTTTGAGCCTGACACTGGATCTTCTTTTATTCAGGCTACTCTCCATTTACATCTCTGCATTTCTTTCAGACAGGAACAATCATGGGTCAGAGTTTTGACTGTGGGATGGCAACCCCATCCCTCACTTGATGCCCTATCTTTCTACTAGAGGTAGACTCTACAAGTTCCCTCTCACTAATGGAGGGTATTTCATCTAAGGTCCCTCTCTGAATCCTGAGAGTCACTTACCTCCCAGGTCTCTGGTACATTCTGGAGGGTCCCCCCAACCTCCTACCTTCCGAGGTTGCCTGTTTCCATTCTTTCTTTTGGCCCTCAGGGATTTCAGTCCTTTTTCCTCCAGCAATATCCGATCATGTTCTCCTCTCTGCCCATGCCCCCAGTCCCCTTTTCCTCCAGGTCCCTCCCCACTCTCTTGTAGTTGCTTTCTTCTCCCCCCCCAAGTGGCACTGAAGCATCCTCACTTGGGCCCTTCAGCTTATTTACATTTTTGAGTTCTGTGGATTGTATCTTGGGTATTCAGCACTTTTTTTGTTAATATCCACTTATTAATGAGTACATACTACACATGTCCTTTTGGGTCTGAATTACTTCAATCAGGATGATATTTTCTAGTTCCATCCATTTGCCTGCAAAACTCAGGATGTTCTTATCCTTAATAGCTGAGTAGTATTCCATTGCATAAATGAACCACATTTTCTGTATCCATTCATCTGTTGTAGGGCATCTGGGTTGTTTCCAGCTTCTGGCTATCACAAACAAGGCTACTATGAACATAATGGAACACATGTCCCGGTGGCATGGTGAGGCATCTTTTGGGTATATATTTGAGGGTCATCTAGGTTGTTTTCTGTTTCTGGATATTATGAATAAAGCTGCTATGAATATAGTTGAGCAAGTATCCTTGTGGTATGGTGGAACATCCTTTGATATGCTCGAGTGGTATAGCTGAATCTTGAGGTAGCTCTATTCCCAATTTTCTGAGAAACTGCCAAATCTATTTCCAAAGTGACTGTACACGTTTGTATTACTATCAGCAATGGAGGCATATTCTCCTTTCTCCATATATCCTCACCAGCATGAGCTTCCACTTTAGTTTCTGATCTTAGCCATTCTGATGGATGTAAGATGGAATCTCAGGGTCATTTTGATTTGCATTTTCCTGATGACTAAGGATGTTGAAATTTCTTTAAGTGCTTCTTGGCCATTAGAAATTCTTCTGTGGAGAATTCTATAGTTAGATCTATACTCCACTTTTTAATTGGGTTATTTGGTTTTTTCTTGTCTAATTTCTTGAGTTCTTTATGTAAAGTAAAGTAAAGGATAACCACGCAACATCCACAGACCCAAGGAAGCTAAGTAACAAGGAAGGTTCAAGCTGGGGATGTGTGAATCTCACTGAGAAGAGGAATAGAAAACACATCATGCATTTTATATATATATATATATATATATATTGTGTGTGTGTGTGTGTGTGTGTGTGAAATATTAAAAAAAAAAAAAACCAAACCAAGCAGCACATTCCCACACTTCTGCCTCTGCCCTGGTGGCCTGGCCAGCCATGCACTGGCGAGCAATGACCCACCTGTTTTTATGTCATGAAGACTCTGCTTCAGAACTCCATAATCTCTCCACCCAGCTCATGAGGTTCCCACTGGTGGGTTGTTACCATGCCAACCTCGTGCTTCAAATTCCCTAAACCTTTGTGGTGCACATCTGACAAACCCATGCTTTCCGCTATATCTTTCTCTCTTGAACCCAGATGAGCTACTGCATGAAGGAAAATGCAACACAAACTTAGTTCAGAAACAATGGTAACTCAATCTCTGGGTACAACAACTAAAACCTAATCTTGTAAGCTTTATTAAAATCTGATTCCTCCGGTGGCGAGTCCTTGAGGATCTGCCATGATACTGGGAATCTCTAGCAGCTACATCTTACCCATATACTGTCCCATTCCTAAAAGACCTCATTTTCTCCTGCTTCCTCTCTTCCTCCATCCAACCTGGAAGCCTGCCTGCTCACCCAGTGATTGGCTCCTTTATTCATTAGGGGACTGGTTCACAAGAAGTCACCTGAGTATGACTCAGTCTTTGTCTATAGCCCCTCCCAGGAGGAGAATTAGTACACATCCAGTACCAGGCCCAACCACAATATATATGTGGGGTAGGTGAAGATCTTTTCTCATTCTGTAGGCTGCTGTTTTGTCTCTTTGACAATGTTCTTTGCCTTACAGAGATTTTCAGTTTCATGAAGCCTCATTTATTAATTGTTGATCTTAGTCCCTAAGCTATTGATGTTTTCTGTAAGAAGTTGTCTCCTGTGCCAATGTATCAAGGCTATCCCTCACTTTCTCTTCTATTGAGTTTAGTGTTTCTGGTTTTATGCTGAGATCTTTGATCCACTTGGACTTGAGTTTTGTGCAGGGTGATAGATATGGATCTATTTGCATTCTTTTACATGCAGACATCCAGTTAGATCAACACCATTTATTGAGAATGCCTTCATTTTTCCATTGTATAATTTTGGCTTCTGTTTCAAAAATCAAGCGTTCATAGGTTTGTGGATTTACTTCTGGGTCTTCGATTCAGTTCCATTGATCAACTTGTCTGTTTTTGTGCCACTACCATGCAGTTTTTATTACTCTTGCTCTATAGTGCAGCATGAAATCAGAGATGGTGATACTTGTGGAAGTTCTATTATTGTACAGGATTACTTTTAGATATCCTGTTTTTAAAATATAAACTTGAGTATTTTTTCAAGGTTTTTTAAAGACTTGTATTGGAATTTTGACAGGAATTGCATTGAATCTGTAGATTGCTTTTGGTAAGATGGCCATTTACTATGTTAAACCTTCTGATCCATGAGCATGGGAGATCTTTCAATCTTCTGATAATTTATCTTCTTCAATTTTTCTTCAAAGACTCAAAGTTCTTGTAATACAGCTCTTTCACTTGTTTGGTGAAAAACATCAGAAGGATTAATGATTTTTTTTTTTTAGTTAATTTTGTATCCAGCCACTTTGCTGAAGGTGTTCAACATCTTTAGTCCCCTGTAGATTTTTTGGGGGGGAGTAGTGTCAGTCATTTATACTATATCATCTGTGAAAATAAATATTTTGACTTCTTCCTTTCCAATTTGTATCTTTGTGATCTCCTTTAGTTGTCTTATTGTTCTAGCTAAAACATAGAGTACTACATTGAATAGATAAAGAAAGCACAGACAATCTTGTCCCTTATTTTAATGAAATTGCTTTAGGTTTCTCTCCATTTAATTTGATATTGGGTATTGGCTTGCTGTATTTTGCCTTTATTATATTTAGGGATGTGCCTTGTATCCCCGATGTCTCCAAGGCTTTTATCATGAAGGGGTGTTGGATTTTGTCAAAAGCTTTTCCAACATCTAATGAGATGACCCTGTGTTTTTTTCTGTCAGTTTGTTTATATGATGAATTATATTGTTATAGCATCCCTGGGACAAAGCATACTTGATCATGGTAGATGATCTTTTTGGTGTGTTCTTGGATTTTGTTTGTATCTTATTGAGTATTTTTGCATCAATGTTCATGAGGGAAATTGTCTGAAATTTTCTTTCTTTGTTGAATCTTTATATAGTTTAGGTATCAGGGTGACTATGGTCTCATAAAATGAATTTGGCAATGTTCTCTCTGTTTCTATTTTATAGAATAATTTGAGAAGTGTTGGTATAAACTCTTCTTTCAAAGTCTGGTAGAATTCTTCACTAAAACCATCTGACTCTGGGCTTTACTTATTTGTTCATTCATTCATTCATTCATTCATCCATTCATTCATTCATTTATTCATTCATTTGTTTAGGTTGTGAGACTTTAATGCATTATTTTATTTCCTTTGAGGTTATTGATCTACTTAAATTGTTTGTTTGATCTTGATTTAATCTCTCATGAAAACTGTTGATTTCTTTTAGATTTTCCAATTTTGTGGAGTACAAGTTTTTGAATTAACAGCTAATGATTCATTGGATTTCCTTATTGTCTGTTGTTATATCTCCCTTTTCACTTAAGAGTTTGTGTATATTCTTTCTTTGGCTTTTAGTTTGTATATGGGTTTGTCTATCTTTTTGATTTTCTCAAAGAACCCTGAGTCCCTGGTGCTGGCTTGACCTCTGAGATAGCAGGCAGAGTTGTGGGTCAGAAAATGGAGTCTAAGGAATGGGGTACAGGTGAAGTCATGGGCAAGTACATGGAACCCAAGGGATGGGGTGTAGTTTATAGCTCTTGGGTATGCTTTAAGAGGCTTTGGTGGGCATAGGGCAGGATCTTACCTGGGGTACTTGGCGCCAGTGTGGCCTCCAGGAAAGCAAACAGAGTTGTGGGCTAGAAAGTAGAACCCAGGGTATGGGATCAAGGGCCATTTTCTTTAAGATAAACTGAAGGGGGCTCTGGTCATCATGGCTCTGGCAGGCCTTGTTCTTCTACCCAATTCCCTCTAGCTTGCTAAAAATTTTTAGATTGCATCCCTAAAGCTAGCAATGAAGATCTATTTCCTTGTTAGGCCACATCATCCTCCTGAGGCTGGCTAGCAATATCCAGCTATCAAAGTCTTGAAGCCCAGCAGTTAAAAGCTTCCTTTAGGTCACCAAGTTAGGATGCTCAATCAAAATATACCATTGCACCCTAGCCTATTCTAACACAGTTGTCCCCTTTTATTCTTCTTCTTAAAACTTACACCTGCAAGATCCTTTTGCTGCTGTTTTTCTGTCTGAGTCAGAAAATAACTACTTTAAGTTTTCTTGCCTGTTTAATAAATTATCTTTCTGTGAAAATAGGTGTCTGGGCGTGGTTTGTGCCTAATCTAGGGTCTGAATAGAACCCCCCACTGTGTGTGGGCCCTCTAACACCAAGAACTAGTAGGATTATCTTGTGAGCTTCAAGCAGAATCATAATACAATGAAAAGAAAATAAGGTTCAAAGATTAAAAAGAAACTAAAAGGTCATTATTTTAAACAATGAAATTGTTCATGTGGAAAATCTAATATGTGCTTATAACCATTGCAATGAGAAGCAGAAAACATTGAGGAAGCTGCGTACAAAACATTCATGCAAAAAATATGATTATGTGTATACCATTAACAATTAGGAACTGTGATATAAGTCATATTATTATTGTGGTATGGCTTTTCCTGGAGGAATGACAGCAAATTTCCATTCACCCCAGGTAGGACACTGATGACTGGCCAAAGAAATAATTCCACACATACAGCTTGATGAACCAGTGAGTTTATTTGGGTTACTAACAGAGTGTGTGGAAGGGGTTACATTAAGTAGCATGGATGACTCAAAGACATTTTATCACCCAACAATCTACCCCAACAGGGGTGATGACTCATTAAATCTAAACTGTTGAAGCTGTCTGCGGTCCCCATTGGACTTCTAAAAAGAGCAGCAATCCTGCAAAAGCCAGCAGTACATTGCTCAAAGCAGGTGGAGAAGGGCAATGAGCAGAGTTCAAGGGGCAAGGAAAGCTTATCTGGATCACAGTGGCAACTCTCCATGCAGTTTCTACAATAACAAGGCTTTCTTGCGGACACCATTCGGAGGTGAGAATCAGTGTTGAGAACTAGATGTGATAGAATTCAGAGCAGGGCTTTGTGGGAAAGAAAACCCACTTTACTGAGCTAGGTTGAAGGAAGAAGGATATGACCCGAGAATAAGTTCCTTAGTGAATAAATGTATATGCCTACATATTGGTGGTGTTGAGGGCTTCCTTAGCTACAGAGACTCCATCTCATGTATAGTCTTCATTTTGTACTAAAGCTAAATTCTTAGAAACAGAATTCCCTACAATGGCTTCTGGCCCCAGGTGCCCTTATGAACTTAGACTACACTGTCCCATCTCATGCCCTGTCAATTAGCAACCACTTAGGACTGAAACCCCATGGCTGTTCTGACTGTCCTAGATCAGGTTATCAGGAAAGCCATGTGAGGTATTTGACAAGCAGCCACCCACTCAGGATGCCAGGTGTGAAAAAGTTAGAAACAAACAGGATACATGTGTCAGACTGGCTGTCCCCACCCTTGACCTTCCCCCTTCTACTTTGTGATATTTTGCTTTAAAAAGTTGCTCTATCTTGCCTCTGGTTTATGTGATTTGGATCCCGAACCCAACCATTTTCATATATATCAGCTTTTTGAATAAAGAAACTTTTGTTGGCTTGAACTTGGTTTTCATGGTGAATTATTTCAAAATTCTAGCACCCAATAGTAGTCTAGCTATATATTCAAATCTCATTTTCCTACCTACTTGTATAACCAGGTAACTTCAGTTACCAAGTATCATTGAATTGGACCCAAGTTTACTCTCATTTCATTCTTTCTACTGTGGATTGACTATTGGGTGAAAAGAACCTCTGCACTGGTGTTTTCATCTGGAACTCAGAAACATCATCATCAAACAAACATCGAGTGCCTTTGGTGAGGAAGACAGAGTGGTCACAGTAGAATGACAGCTGACTAGGGCATCCTTGCTCTTTAGAGCCTCCATCTTGCCAATGTGGGGGTGGGGAGGACACAAGAAGAAGTCAAGGCTGAATATATTATCTTCTTTTCAAACCCTGTAATTTCTTCCCCAATATATTCTCTCTATGGACATTTGATATTCTCTGTCCCCACTTCTTTGTTCTTTTGTTACTTCGAGTTTTCTTGATCCACTTTTTCTTGGGGACTATCCTTCTAGGATTCTGGGCACTGGAAGCAAAGGTTTAAATAACATGTGGGTTTTTTTATTTAAACACCTTGTCTTCAGTTACAGCTTGCTTTTGAGAAAGGGTGGGAGAGAGGGATTCAGCCTGTGGACTCATTACTTTGTTATTTAGTTTATGCTTGTTACACCACACTGAGTGGCTTCATGCTGAGAAGTGCCATTATCAGAAGAGGGAATGGAGCATATTTATAAAGTGTGATCAGTGTAACCCTTGGCACATTCTCTTGAGGACATGGAGCATATGGCATTTAACCCTTGCAGCTCTAGACTCAAGATAGTGATTTAAGTCAGATACCATGGTTTTGACCTAAAGTCTCTACATTCATAGGTATAGAGTCTACCCATGCAGAAAGAAAGAAAATGAATGAGCTTCATGGAGAGAGGGCATTTTTTTTTTTTTTT
>NW_022196897.1:145247708-145249762 GCF_008632895.1 Mastomys coucha
TGCAGCATGCTCACTCTTTCTTGAAAGCGCCTATACATTAATATGCCTAAGGGCTACAAATGTGCCTTGTATTATGTAGATTCTCTTGCCTCAGAACCTGCTTGTTATAGTAAAGTTCCCTTAGCCAATACCATCCTCTACATCTCTTGAATTCTCTGGCCTTTCCAGTTATGGTCATCAATTTACCTACTCAGAACTCAGATCAATCAATCAATCATCAGTCTCCCACCAGGTATAGGTTCATTTCAGATAAAGAAAGAGAACACATAGGACATAGCAGGTCTAGTCGGACATAGTTGCTTTGTCCATTTTTACCATAAATATAATGGCTACTGTGGACTGCTATGGGGCTCCATATAGGTCCTTAGGTTTTAGTCTATCCTAACTGTTGTCCTATTGAACAGGATCCCTTAAAATTAATTTAAGCAGAGTTTGGAATATGAAAATTAGCATTTAAAATAAAGCTTGGAAGAAAAAAATATCCAAGTGAGCACAAGTAGACAGACACTGGATAGCCCTTTTCTTTCCTAGGATAAACATGAGACATAGAAGTTTACCAAAGAAGAAAAGGGAAGGTGTCCAGATTGGTGTAGCCCACATTTTTTACAAGTCCATGTTCATGTGCAACACCCTTCTGCCTTTGGGGAAAAGCATAAGGTGTTAGGTATTCACACTTCCAGAATATGAAAGCAGGTTCCTGTTGGCTATATACATCTGCAGGAAAGTGTAAGGCTTTTGGGTGAGTGGCCCTGAAAGCCAGTTTTAGAGACTGCCCTACAGACAGCATGGCCATTCCAAAGCTCCTGTACCTGTGTGAGCAGCCCCTCAGCTCTTTCTAGAGCCCTTTTTCCTGCCTGTATTGGGGAGCTATGGTGGCTCAGCACAGTCTGCAGGAGGCAAATGTGAAACCATGCTTTCAAGAATGGTTTGCATGGATGCCACCTGGACCACAGCTCCCAGAGGCACATGCAAGCATTTGCATCCATTTTTCCACTTGGCTTGCTCCTTCAGGCCCAAAGCTAGAGTCTGGGGATTTCCACTTGGGCTCTACCTATAATGGGTTGTGTGACCTTGAAGCAGTTTTTTAACCTCGGGGTCTTGTTTCTTCAGCTGTAAAATGAGGGGGCAGCAGTGGGTAGTCCCCAAAGGCCTTCTAGCTCTGCTACTCTGAATTTTGTCAGTACAACATTCCATGTTTCTTTTCTATATCTTAACACCCTTGGCTTGCCAACAAGGAGAGTATGAACCTCAGTAAAAACATGACGAGGTCTGTGGAATAACTGAACCTGGATGCAGGAAGGTGAAAGTTGGTCCAGTTCATGCCAGCACTTGCACCTTGCTTCATTCTGGAGCTGAAATCCTCTCTTGTAAACATCTGGACATCCAAATTTGGAGTTGGCCCCAGGGACGCCATAGCCCCAAGCAGCTGTTACAGAATCAAGAATGTGGGGCAAGGTCTGTTTTAAAGCTTGGCTGCCAACCCTACCTGATCCTAGATGCTTAATCTTTAACTCCGGGTTTGCTGGGTCATTTTGAGGGACAAAGCAAACACAAAACTCTAGTTTTAGAAACAGCAACTTGCTCAGGGTGACTTTGGATTATTCTCATCTCTGGTCCTCTGCTTCTATAGCAGGTTTTTGTTTGTTTGTTTTCGTTTTTGTTTTTTTGAGGATCAGTGTAATGATACAAAGCCAAGAGTTCAGCCCCTACGAGCATCCTCTGAGCACCAGGGCATATGAGCCGTGCCATTGTCGTGGTCTGTCTGCTGCTGTTACTGTTCGGTTGCGCTGACCTCTCAGTCAGTATTGTCCCTCTTCAATTATCTTTGTTTTGTTTTTCTAAGATTTTTCTAGATTTACGGGCCATTGGACATCTTTTTAGTTTCTCGCATTGACCAGATGCAAAGTGGATTCTTGATGAGGAAATCAAGAAACTCAAAATACACAACCGAATCATGGATCCGTGGCCTTGACGAAATAAACCTGTTTCTTGAGCCACCTTTTGTCATCCTGAACTGCCTGTTTAATTGTGTATGTGTTTTCATCTCAGTCGGG
>NW_022196897.1:145249772-145252470 GCF_008632895.1 Mastomys coucha
GGGGAAGGGAAGAGGGGATGAGTCAGACAACTCATCCCTGTGTGTGTCCAGGCCAAAGGTCCTGAGGCATATGGGAGAGCAGACAGTATGATATCCAAATCTCTGGATGCAGAGGAGGAGAGCTGAATGCTTCCCGAATCGTCTTCTGCCCCAGCAAGCAGGTATGCCCCACCCTTGTCTCCCAGCTACAACCTGCCAAGTGACTATTGACACATTGTGTGGAAATAAAGGTGGTGGGCGAGTAGCTGCTGATTCTAATGGCAGCGTGGGTAGTAGAGGCGGGCCAGTCCCGGCAGAGTGACAGCTGTGGTACCCAACACTGTCAGCGCAGACACTGATGGCCTCTGTTCCCTAAGTCTGCCCACATTTGTGCACCCTGTCACTGCCAGGGGTGACAAGCCCAAACACAGGGGCCTCGCTTTCTTATGCTAATGCTCCATAATGACAGCTTTCTCAGCCTACCAGGTGTGACAGCTACCGCAGGCAGCCCTCCACCCCCACTTCTGAGCTTCCTGCCCAAGCCCTGGGTCCCACTCAGGATTGAGCCAGCTAGAGGACAGACTTCTCTTCTTCCAGCAAGGTCCACCATTGGTGGACCTAGCTCTGGTAGTGAATACATTAAGTAATAGCTACACAGGTACCATTGGTTCCTGTACTTTGGTCTTCTGTTCTCCATCTTCTTCCATCCTTCTCCTTACTTCTAACCATCTAAGCACATTGCAATTGTCCACACCTCTGCCTTTGATGACTGTGTCATAGTGACCAGTCCATCAGTGAAAGTTAAATGAACAAATGAATGATGAACACTAACCTGGGCTACCTCCCCCCCCCCTTTTTTGGCAAACTTCTTCTACAGAATCCATCACACAGAGGCCCATTTTATCACAGGTAAGAAAAGGACTATACAGTGCCTGTCTACTTGGGCTCCCTTGGATATTTCTCTTCTAAGCTTCATTTTTTTATTAGACATTTTCTTTACTTACATTTCAAACGTTCTCCCCTTTCCTGGTTTCCCCTCCGAAAACTCCCTATCGCCTCCTGGGTCCTCCTGCTCACCAACCCACCCACTCCTGCTTCCTGGCCCTGGCATTCACCTACACTGGGCATAGAGCCTTCACAGGACCAAGGGCCTCTCTTCCCATTGATGTTTAACAAAGCCATCCTCTGCTACATATGCAGCTGGAGCCATGTGTACACTTTGGTTGTTAGTTTAGTCTCTGGGAGCTCTGGAGGTACTGGTTGGTTCATATTGTTGTTCCTCCTATGGGGCTGCAAACCCTTCAGCTCCTTGGGTCCTTTCTCTAGTCCCTCCATTAGCGATCCTGTGCTCAGTAATCTTTATTTTTAAATGCTAATCTTCACAGCCCAAGATCTTATACATACAGATAAGTATTCTTCTTTGTAAATAAGTATGGACCTGACCCTGGGCCATCTGTCTCACGCAAGAAGCCATGTCCCAAAGACACATACTATCTCACAGAAGATGCCCAAAGGATTCTGTTGCCTTGTGGAAGAGCTGGTGAAAGGCACAGTCATTGACTGCCCTAATGCAGCTCTCTGGATTTTCTTTCCCCTCCGCATGATCTGCCTGATCCTGTAGCCCTGTTCTATAACAACTCTGGTTGCTGGTAGTTAAATGTTTAACATGTATGTCCTCGGGGTTGTTCCAGCCTGTGGGCTAGAGGTAAAAATCATTTTTAAAGTCTTGTTTTCTTTTTGAAAACTTGTAAGGATTTCTCTTTCTCTTTAAAGTTTGGGAATTTCATAAGGTACCCAGGGTCCATGTCTTTTTTCTTTAGAAAGCTCCGGGGCTGTGTGCCCCCTTCCTTCCGGTCTGGAGGCTGAAGCAGCAGTGGTCTAGAGGGTCCCTGCATAGCTATTTTCTATTTTGAGCCTTACTTTTTTCCTATCCATGGTCTTTGTTCTGGCCAGCTAGTCTCCTGGATTCATCCTATGTCTCTTATGATTTATCTTTTGGTCTCCTTCTACAAATTTAAATCCTATCTAATATGTGCTTGTGTTAGGGCTGAATTTAAGGCTGTTTCTTTTAAGTCATTACCAACCCAGATCTCAGGAGTGGGTTCTTCATCTTTTCAAATCTCTTACTAAAATTTTAAGTTCTGAACTAAACCCCTCTTCCCTTCCCACCAGAGTTTTCTGTATTCATTTGTGTCCTTTTGAGATGGGTTGGTACTTTTTTACTAGGTGGGTTTTTGGTTTGTTTTTGTTTTGTTCTGGGTCTGCTTCTTCTAATTCTACTGCCTCAATAAGACTCACTTCCAGTTCTTTACACCAACATCCCCTTTCAAGTTCCTAAGTGCCTTGAAGCACCATGAGTGTTTTTTTTCGTTTGCTTATGTGTGTAACTTTCTCTGCACCTGTATCAGTGGGGTACACAGGCTCTTGATCTGAGGGTAGGGGTGGGGGTAATGATCTGTATTCCTTCCTGACCCAGTCTTGCCTCCTTTCCCCAAGCCATTCTTTCCTCTATAGACTCCCCTAAAATGTAGATATTCTTGGTTCTCTCTTAATTCCCCAGTTCTGCTAAGTATTTACATATTACACATTTACATATTAGGAAATGTAAACAGAAAGGCCAAACAGCCATCATCCTAGAATGGCCAGTGAAAACCCTCAGGCCACAGGGTAAGCCCCTTGGCTCCCAGCCTATCCCACTGGAATCCCAGATCATCCTAGA
>NW_022196897.1:145252778-145267716 GCF_008632895.1 Mastomys coucha
GGCCAGTGAAGACCCTCAGGCCACAGGGTAAGCCCCTTGGCTCCCAGCCTATCCCACTGGAATCCCAGGAATTCCTATCTGAGTCCTTTCTTTTCTCAAAGGTGTGGCGATGCTTTAGTTAGCTTTTTGTTACTATAATGAAATGGCTGTGATAAGCATCTCCTTTTTTTTTTTAAGGTTTCTTTGGGTTCACAGTAATGGAGCTTACAGCCCATGGCCCTTTGGCTCAGTCACATCATGCTGGGAGTCCATGACAGAAAAACCCTTTGACATGGTCACGAAGCAAAAAATAAGAGACAGGGATGTGGGTCCTACAGTGATCTTCAAGAACCCCTAAGAATTTCCCACAAGGCCTCTCTTAAATGCTCCACTACCTTCTTATAGTATTACCTTGGGGACCATGTCTTTAGCATTTAGATCTTCAGAGGACATCCACTATCTAAGCAGTAGCAGATGGCACCTCATGTGCTCTTCTTGGTGACCTTTAGATTTCCATCTGCAGCTTTCTCTGTCTCTGTTCCTTCCCTCTCAGAGATGGCCCTCCTACTCTCTGCTTCTGGCCTCTCCACACCCTTTACGCCTCCCTCAGTGGCTTTCTACAGGCAGCAAGATCTTGCCACATGCTAATGGGTCACATGACAAATCCCAACCCTATGGAACAGTTAAGAATGCAGAGTAGTAAACTTGTTCAATGAGCAATCTTCAAGGATTTTTGTTTTGTTTTGTTTTGTTTTGTTTTGTTTTGAGACAGGGTTTCTCTGTATAGCTCTGGCTGTCCTGGAACTCACTCTGTAGACCAGGCTGGCCTCAAACTCAGAAATCCGCCGGCCTCTGCCTCCCAAGTGCTGGGATTAAAGGCGTGCACCACTACTGCCTGGCCTTCAAGGATATTTTACTTAGAGTTTCTTTTACTGTTGTAACATGACAAAATCAACTTGGGAAGGAAAGCATTTATATCTTATAGATAATAGTACATCATGGAGGGGGCCAAGGCAGGAACCTGGAGGCAGGAACTAAAGTAGACAGCATGGAAAACTGTTGCTTACTAGTTTGTTCATCATGGCTTTCTCAGCTTGTTTATGTGTATACTCTAAAAGCATTTGCTCAAGAGTGCCATCACCCACAGTGGAAAAGGCCCTCATGCATCAGTCATTAATTTAAAAAAATGAGCCATGGACATGCCCAGGGACTAATCTCAATTTCTTGTATTTATGTACTTATGTGCAGCCTCAAGTCAAGTCCACAAGACTGCTCTGCTCTGCTCTGCAGTGCAGAAAGAGGAATGCCATTCAGAGCTGGCCATTCTTGTGGGGCTAGTGACTGTAGACAGGGGCTGGAGAAGTCTCTTTGCAGATGCCTTGGATCAGAGAATGGGCAAGGAAGAGAAGGTGGTGACTAGGATGGAGGTGAAGAATTTGATGCTAAGTGAAATAAGCCAGGTGGAGAAAGATGTAGTGTCTGGCCTTTCTCATGTGTGGAATCTGAAAATGCTGCTCACACATTTTCAGTTGAGAATGGACTGCTCTTGGTTATGAGAAGAACTCAGGAGAGGAAAAAGGAGTGAGGGATGGAGAACTGGATGGAAAATAGTTGTTAAATTAGTAATATACAGTTAACAAATTCTGCTATGCCATTGAACATAAGATGGCTTTGGATGGGCAGTGATGTTCTGTGTATTTCAAATCACCAGGACTGATTTTGAATTCCCACAATAAACAAGCAATATTTGGGGACAGAGATATATTGAGCATAACTTACACACCATACAATGTACATGTGTATTAAAACATCACACAGCAGCATATGGATATGTACAATTTTATTAGTGCGCTAATTAAAATAAGTTTAAATATAAAAAGATCCCTATGTCTCAACTTAGTTGTTTTTTCCCTTCTCTATTGGGTATTTTGCTTTTAGGCATCTGAAAGCTGTGATATACACAGTATTGTAGAGAGGTTGCCTTGGTCTTTTGGGTGTTGTAATTAGAATCAAGTTCTTCTTTGTTCCCCAGTAAACTTTTAGTGGCAAACATAACATTACCATGACAGGTTAGATGGGAATGTTACTGAGGGATTGGTGACAGGAACTGACTCCAAGAGATAAATAATCTTCATTTCACATGGCAACCTAATGACAGATGAGCACAGATGGTGACAAGCCTCCACCTGGAATTCTGCTCCAGTCAATCAATCACTAATCAGTCAATCAGCAACTATTTATTGATCTCCTGTTTTGGCTAAGAACACAGACCTTGGAATTAGATGCCTCAATTTTAAATCTAAGTTTTCCAAGCCCAGCAACTTATCCTTGGGAAGGTTCCCAGATCTCTCTTAGCCTTGATTCCTATTGTTCTCTGGGGAACTTACTGCCTGGAACTTGGAGGGTTGTGTGGGGACAGATGTGATGTCATAGGAAGGGTGATAGTAAGGACCAGCTGGTTCTGCTGCTTTGTGGTTGTCACTGTCACTGTGGTTGCTATGGTGACTATAGAAGTGCAGACCATCTCTGGGTGTCCCAGGTTTTGCACAAGTATTCTTTTCCCCTGGCTGCTTTTATAAAGTAAACTTGGAAGAAATGTCAAGATGGGTGTTGTGGCTTGCATATGGAATGTCTCCCCACAGCTTCATGCATTGAGAATTTGGTTGCCAGCTGATGGGCTTTTCAGAAGAGGTCAGATTCTGAGGGCTCCAACTCACACAATGTATGAATCTTGGTGTCCTGAGCCTGTAATCCCAGTGCTGGGAGGAAGAGATGAGACAGGTAGAACCCACGGCATTCACAAGCCAGTGCAGCAGTGGGCCTTCAGGTCCAGTGAGAGGTCCTGTCTCAAAAATAAGGGGGAGATAGACTAAGGAAGCCTCAGCTGACGTCTTCCTACTCCAGAGAAAACAACGGTCTCCAAAGTTAGCTAGTATAATTTCATCTATTAATATCACCAGACATTACACAGAGCAGGAACTGTTTACCTAACATTACTTATTATCATGATGAATTTCATCATTATTATCCTTTTATTTCATGATGAACCTGTACAAGAGTTAGCTGTTGTTAATTTATTTTCACTCGGTCTCTTAAAAGGCGTACAATCATCTTTCTTCTATTAAAAAAAAAAAAAAAAATGAAGCACTCCTAAACTCCTAAGCTTCTCCGTGTTAGGAGACAGTATCACGAAGTCCTTCCTTCCTATTGGTTGTCTCTTCTCATAGATTCCTCTTTACTAGAAGAATGTTCAACGTTGCAAACACTTTATTAAACCATCTATTTTCCCACTGCTCTTGCAGAACCCTCAACCACATTTGGGTAATCTTTCTCCTCCCTCATCCTTCATGGCTTTTGAGTTTACTCAGAACAACCTGCTTACAAAGGCGAGACAAGCAGTCTCTCCTTGCCTGTGTCTCCATCACTCCTTGTATAATGCACTGCTCCGGCATAGGGAGGGACTCCTCAAAATTAAAGTCCTCTGCATGCACTGGGATTGACAGCTGTAGCCCAGGCCCTTAGTTTCATAGCAGCCAACATCTGGATAAGGAGGGGGTGGCAAGTGAGCAACCCTCCCAGATGTTTCATTGGTTTGGAGGTACACACAGGGGATTGTGGGCGTCTGAATGACAACCTAGCTTTTGGGTTTTCTATGAGGCTGCCCGGGTCTTATGCGATACAGGTTTTACCTTAATGTGGTCATAATTTACGAGTTCAGAATTTTAAACTCTATCCAAATCCATCAGAATCTGAATCCACTCACCCTTGGCAAAACGTGAGTATGTGTTTTTAAAGCAAACGACTTGGAAAGTTTATTTTAAAAAAATCTCAAAAGGCATTTTTGACATCAAATAACTCACAAACCCAATGTTTTTGTGATTTAAATGAATCAGAAACATATGGATTACATTTTCTTTAAATTGCTCTCAAGATTAAAAATCAAGGGAAAAAAGTGCCCAGGGCCAAATATGTTTTGGGGGTTTTTCCAGGACAAAGTATGGTCAAAACTGAGCTGGAGTGGTGAACAGTACCCGCAATGGTGCTGGGGTACCCAGGCTTTGAAACATCCACAGGACCAGAGAGTTAATCCTGAGGCATCTATTCTCACCCCAGAGGCCAAGCAACCACACAGACCACCAAACACAACCCTAATAACAAACACCAATGTTGAAAAAATGTCTGCTCATTTGTAGTTAGCCAAAAAACAAACAACAGACTTCAAAGTTGAACTAAAGATGTCTTTTTAAAAAGTTCTCCCTGCAGGCTCTGAAAGTGGTTAAAGGAGGAATTACATTGGAAAATGAAGCTATTTCAAGCATTATTTAAAAGTGGGCAAAGATGGGTCCTCTAACAGCCAAGACACTAGAGCAGGAGCCAGCTCGGGTTCTTCCCTGGGCTCACATGTCAACCACAGTCCAGTTGTGCTTGCTCTAAAACAAGCCAGGGGCAACCAACCTGGAAGACCCTGGGTGGATGAATGTAGGAACTTACTTCCACACAAAGAGGTCTGGATTTCAGTTCTGGACCCCTTGCTCTGCGGACCTTGCCAAGCAGGACAGAATCAGTCTGACAGACTGGGTGACCAAAGTATATCTTACAACACGAGGCAGACTTCAGTTGGGTTTACCCTTTTTTTTTTTTTTTTTTTTTTTTTTTTTTTTTTTTTTTTTTTTTTTTGTCTTTTGGGTTTTTAATTGTTTTGAAATCAAAAGTTTTGAATGTCCACTTTTGCTTTTCAAATTTAAAATAACTGACTTGGACCCCTTTCTTACTGACATTCGCCATCCCTCACTGTGAGCAGGCCTTGGAGACAAAGATGGTTTAGAAGAAAGAACTCAGTGAAAACTTGCTGGCTTTTTCTAGCCGGTACTCTCACAGAAAAAATTTACACTGCCTTCTGTCCCTTCCCTGAGTTTTAATTTCATGACCTAAATTTAGGATTTTGACTGTAGTTATATGTTGCATTTATTATCCCCTTTTTTATCAAGTTTCACATCATATCTCTGAAACTGTTATAAACTTTAAAAAAATTAATTATTTGTTCCACAAATATTTATTGAGTTAATACTACGCACTGGGTATATATTTACTGCAGCTGTATCTGTAAACAGTTCATACTGGGTGAGTACAGCGTGGACAAACAAGATAATTAGAGGTAGCGATGAGGGCTACCTGGAATACAAAACGGGGTGTGGTGAGAATGTTAGTAAGCTCTGTGGAATGACTGAGTTTGTGAGCGGGGAGGGGTGAAGAGAGGACTGAGAGAGCTTAAGAGACAGCCAGAAAATGACGATCTCTGGCTGGGCTATATTTGATTGAAGCCCTTGTGGATAAATAGCTATTGGAGACATACAATGAAGACTGTGACCTGCCATCTATGGTGTAGAGAACATGGTGTGCTATGAGGCCAGAGGGGTAAGCAGGTGCCACTGCATACATAGCCGAACTAGCCACAGTGCATCTTCCGGTTTTATGATAGACAAAGAAGCTTCCAGACACAATGGGAAGGACCTATTTGCATTTTGTTATGTATTTTAAAATTATATTTGTTTTTTATTGTTTGACAATTGCATACATGTACATAATATGTTTTTTATCAAACCCAAGTCCACACCCTTCCCTCCAATTCATCCCTATCCTCCTACCACTTTTTTTTTTTCATTCCAAGTTCATTGTGTTGCTGTTGTTTTACACCTTTAAGTCCACCTGGTGCTGCCAGTATGTGTGTGAGTGTCAGGTTAGCCACTGTATTGTGGGCAGCCCTTATTACATTTAAAGAGACTATTTAGACTCCATGGTAGATGAGGCTTTAGGATGCAAGCTTTGTAACTAGGGAGGCCTATCAATTCCATGGTGCCCCATGCTATACTTCCCTTGGTAGGGCCATTTTGGAAATCATGGGTCTCTTTGGGTTTCCACTCCTAGAGTTGCATTTTGTATCTAAGGAGAGAGAGGCTTCTTTCCAGAACCCTTTCCTGAACATTGGGATCATGAGGCTTCCCTGAGTTCTTCATAATTAGTAGGAGTTTGGTTTTAGATAAACTGGAACAGGGCAGAAGTTGAAGCAGTTCAGATGATTCCAGTTCCTGGAAGATAAAGTAAAACATCTTTCCAGAATTGAGTTCTGACCGTGTGAGATGCTCATGCTTTGAACTGGGTGCAAGAGCAGTCTCTCTGAGAGTGTTGCAAGCTGCAAAGTCAATGCTAAGGGATGGGGAGATGGCTCAGTCAGTGAAGTGCTTGCCCAGTTCAATTCCCAGAACTCTTATAACAGAATCCAGGCATGGCAGGGAGCACTTGTAAGCCCAGTTCTGGGAAGGTGTGATCCTCAACTCCACCAGAAACAGTTGGGTTTTCTGTGCATCTGTTGGTAGGGAAATAATGTACTTCTTGAGTCAATGGACCTGGATAACTGATCTTGTTCCTATCTGGGGCTTTGTATTAGCTTCTTGGGGTAGATGAAATGAACTGCCACATGCTGTAGCCTTGGCAGCTTAAGCTAATAGATTCTGATCTCTCACAGTACTGGAATTCAGAAGTCCAAAACCCAGTTGTCAGTAGGGCAGTTAATCCCCTGGAAGCTCTGCGGGACAATCACTCATACCTCACAGCTTCTGGTAGTTACTAACATTCCTTGGCTTATGGCTGGATCACTCTAGTTTCTACTTCTGTCTTCATTTTGCGTTGGTGGGTATCAAGTCTCTCCATCTCTCTGTCTCTTTCTGTATCTCTCTCTCTCACATATGTATATATGTGGTAGAGAGTCAGAAGCATCAGCTCAGACTCTTTGATTTAGTCATACATGTAAAATCTTTATAGTAAAGAGCAACATTCATAGGTCCTAGGGATTAGGACATGGGCATGTATTATCAATACACTGCAGACTCATAAAGAAAAATATACACAAAATTCTTCAGATACAATTTTTGAAAAGCCCATATGACATCTAATAGTGACATTTCAACTTGACTGAGGTACTTAGAAAATGAAGTACAAAGTTAACATTTTCTTTGGCAGATCTGGACAAGGGGATAAGATAGGAAATAGACTATTAGATAAAAGGGGTACGTGGCTTTGGCTTGTAGAAGACATTCTTTTCTCTCTTAAAAAATAATAGAGACGGTGTTAGGATTCAATATAAAAATAGCTAAATAAAGAACAAGTCAATGAGAGCCAATAACTTGTCTGCATATCTGGGAAAACTGGCTGTAATTAAATATAACACGGAATGACATCTTGATAATAGGAGCATTGTCAACATCCACAACCAGCATCATTGCAAATGGTAACTTGGCACATAGGCAGCACTCTCTTTTTACATGGGAATTAACAAATTCCTCACCGGTTAGAAGATTCTAGAAACACAAATGACTTGTGCTAGCAAAAGTTAGCAGGTCAGTCAACATTTCTGCCCTTCCACACTGACATTGCCTGAAGAAAGGTCAGCATTAAGGGTCAAGTGGGAAGGTATCCTTATCCGAGTGTTAGAGGTGGTGAGCTGAGTGAAGGTGATTCAAGGCACCCATTGATTGTCCTGTTTCTCACTAAGGTGTATCTGACTGAGAGTACCACCGAATAGCTCAAGTGACTAATATGTCTTATGACCTCTAGGAACACATCTTTCATTTAACACAAGCTATTGTCAGTTTAGTTTAACCAGTGTTAGATAATCTCAGGTGGGTAGAAGAGCCTTTTAGGTATGAAGACATCCCTGCTCCTTATCCCGTGCTCTCTAAAAAATCAGAGCTAGCTCCACAGCCTCTGCCTTCCTCCACCATAACTTATTGCACCTTTAGCTGTTAGAGGTTATCCATCAAGGGTCTTGTTAGTCTTCTCTGGACCACTCTCTACCCATGTGTTTCCCCAGACTTCCACATGTCATCTTTTGAGGATGCTGCAGCACAGAAAGGTTTCAAGAAGCAACATGTCCAGCGCTTAATTCTATTTCCTTAAGGATTAGGACTGCCATGCCTGGTCCTTCATGTGACTCATGAAGGCCATTCAGGGAGATGCACATTTACCCTGGACCACAGGGCAACATCAACCTCGGAATTTGACAGATGATTGATGAGCTCATGAGGGCTGTCGTTCTTGGGGAGCCCGTGCTCTTGTTATTAGCATTTATCCTTTTTCCTTCCCCTTTCTCTTTAACTTCTAGAGCTGTGCAGACATTCTCAGTGGGAGGATGATGTTCCTGAAGGAAATATGAGATGCATAAGAAGCCACAGTTCATCCAGCAGGTTACAGTTACTTCCTGTTCTTTATGCTATATGGCTAGCTGTGGTTTTGTTTTTGTTTTTGTTTTTTTTTTAGCAGTTATGATTTTATTCACCATACCTTTAGAATTCAAGCCAGATATTCTATATCTCTCCTTTTTTCCCCTCTGAGGAAAGGGTGATGAGCATCAATGGTGGGGAAATGGGATGTGTTTGCCACACCAAAGAGGACAGTCCTTAAGACATGCTGGAATTCGGTTTCTAGTCAGAACAGGAGAGGAGACTCTGTGATAACAAACTAATTTTAAGATGAATGAAGACATAGGCATAATAATATTGTGTACTGTGTAAAATATTATCTGTGTATTATTCAAATGCTGATTTCTGGGCCCCCACATATGGTTGTGATTCTTATTCTGAGAATCTTCTGTCTCAATGCTGTGTACATTGCTCCAATTATTCTGATTGGTCAATAAAGAAGCTGATCAGCCAGTGACTGAGCAGGGTTGAGAGTAGGGCTGGACTTCCTCTCACCCAGGGGAAGGGCTGGAGAGAAGTAGTGGGCATTCACCAAGGGGAGTAGACACCACGAGAAAATGCCAGGAGCCCAGAGAGCAATATCAGTACTAAAATGCAGCTATCTCTGGGATTTTGGCTGGGAGGTAGCCAGATTAATTTAAAGGATTAAAATAGAGTAACACTGCCCAGTTGTACCCTTAAAGCTTGTTCGATACATAAAATAATCCAGTCTCCATTATTTGGGAGCTAGCTGGGTTAAGAGGAAAACTGTAACAAACATTTATAAAGGGCCACTAACATAAAGATGCACTTCTTACTTGGACTCTGATTTATAGGTCTAATAGAGATCTGTAAATCATTTAGATTCTTTTACTGGTGGTTTCCAGTATCTGTACTGACTGACCCCTGAAGTCATGACAGCAAGAAGAATATGAACAAAGAATATATTTAAGGTCTTAGGTTCATGTCAGCTCTCAAACTTTGTTGTACCATAATTCATCAGGAAGTCTTTTTCTTTGTGTGCATGTGCGTGTGCGTGTGCATGTATGTGTGCATGTGTGTGTGTGTGTTCTCATGTGTGAGAGCAGGCACATGTGTGCCTTGGATGTGCCTATGGGAATCAGAGGACAACTTCAACTCCACTTTGTTCAGGGAGATTCTCTCATTGTTCTCAGCTGTGCATTCCAGGGTAGCTGGACTGTGAGCTTCTGGGGATTCTCCTGTCTGCCTCCCTTCTTGCTGGGGGAATGCTGGGGTTACAGACACATACTAGCATATCTGTCTGTACATGGGTTCGAAGTACATGTCCTTGGGCTTGCACAACAAGCACTTTACCCAGTGATCTTACCATAAAGTGTTAAAGTGACAGCTATATCCCATATCAATTCAATTAGAATTTGTAGGGCTGAGGCTCATGAGCATCGGTGTGATCTAAACTCCTCCTGTGACTCCATTTCTGTCACTTGTGCTCACATTTCATTGGAAAGACCTTGTCCTTTCTGTATCCAACACAGATACTTATTCATCCTGCTGACTTTAGATGTAATCCCCCACATGTGCACATGCCATCCTTTTGTAATAATGTGAGACTAGTTTGAGGCTGAGGTGCTAAAATGGGATTACTGACATTTTAAAGTCTCCTGATTGGTATTTGGATCCCACTGATATTTGGAATAAGACTCCTGGTAAAGGAAAATTTTATTCTATGAACAATTGAAGAGTCCTAATCAAGGGACCAGTTAGACCAGGTCTAATTGTACATTGAATAAGCTGTGATACAGGGTAAGTATGCATGGAATCAGGCCATCTAGAAGGTCTCTGACATAACAAGGTAGCTTGGCAGTATGTTTGAAATAAATTTAGGAGCATGAAACAATGAAACTGGGAGCCTAGTGGTGCACTGCACAGCATAGATGAGAGCTATTCACAAGGACTGGTGAATTTCTGTTGGATCATTCTGCTCTGGATGGGTGGAGTGATGGAGGCAGACAGTGGTGTCAAGTGTGAAAGAGTGTGAAGAAACAGAGATGGGTGGAGTCATGAAGGCAGAGAGTGGTGCTTAGCATGACTGAGTGTGAAGAAAAGGAGAGAATGTACTTAAAGTCACTTTAAAGCCACATACCTCTTTTCTACACAGGAACATTACAGGAGCATTTCTAGCTGACATCCACCCCTTTTAGCCTCCTGGGAAAACAAGTCCCATGTTATCAGCAGCAGTAAATGCATCCTTTTAATTGCCTACTTCAATTGAACAAACAAGTAACACCAACCCTTGATCATTTTCTTTTTATAATCAACTCGATTTAATATAAAGTAGGTGTGCTGTGGACAAAAAGAGAAACCAGGTAGCTTGTTGTCGCATCATGGTGGAGATGAGGGAGAAGTGAAGGACTGCTTTGTTAGCCATTAATCCCTCATGCATACCGTGTGCTTCACTTCTACTCTTTGTGCATGTAAGTTCTTGGTCTTGAGCAGAAAGTGGGTGCTGATATTCAGGCACTGAGGACTCTCTTTATATGGAGCTTGTGTGTGTCCTGGTTAATCCATTCTCTCTATCTGCTGGGCTTAAAAATCTCCATTATGTGCCCCAGGAAAATCCCTTTGAAACCCTTTCATTTCCATCCTAGTCCAAAGAAAGGTTGTGTTCTGTGAATCAAAATGGAAGTTTGCAATTATTGATCAAGGGGGCGACATACTTAGTTCCTTCTATTTCCTCCTTCGACATCTATACCCTGACCCCTCCATTCAGAGTAAAAGTAGAGGGCTTTTGTTCTTGATTAACAATCTGTTATAAATAGGTATTCAATAATTACGTTTGAGGAGTCAATGAATGAATGACTTTGGCTTGCACTGGAGAATGGCTTTGAACTCTCTGCTATGGATGCTCGTCAGAGGTTTACTTGGGTGTTCAGAGGACAGGGCATGCAAGGTGGCCTCATACTGGCTCAGTCTTCTGCCCCATTATAAAAGGACAAATTTCCTCTACTCTACTTTTAAAATAAGATATAATTCATATATCATAAAGGTAAAAGTTTTAAGCACATAATTCAGTGATTTTCATATATTCGCTTGGTTATACAGGAATCTAATCTAAGAATGTTGCTCTTGAGCTAAGAAGACCCCTAACTCAATAGCAGTTGCTCCTGGACCTCACTTTTTCCCCAGTAGCAAACACTACTCCATTTCTCTGTGGGTATGTGTCCTCTGAATACTTCATTTAAGTGCGATTACATAATAACTTGCCTTATTGTCTAGCTTCTTCAACTTAGTCTGAGCTAGCAAATTCATCTATATTAGAATGTTTATTTCTATTTTATTCCCTTTTATGATTGAGTGTTATTCTATTGCATACATATAATATTCTGCTTATTCTAATATCATTTGGTGTGCTTAGGGACTTTTAACACATTTGGACTACTATGAACTTTACTGTACAATTCTAATAGACTCAGCATAGTTGGAAAGAGTAACACATGCCTTTTACTTTACAAGGATCAGAGGATATCTGAATTAACTCAACAAAGTCTTCTACCTACAGTGACTCCTCTTTCCCTTGATTTCCTTTATAAACCTACTTCTGGGTAGAAAGGCACATCAATGCAACAAAGCCTCACTTAAAATACAGTGAACTCTTCTTTTTCTAATCAACTTGTACTAACGGGAAACTAGAACACATTTAATCAGGCTTCAGCTCATTTTGTGGACAGCTGCAATACAATTTTCTGTGTTTCCAGGCTTTCCTTGGCAGAGACAGGTGGGTAGGAAACTGCCCAACTCCTGTGGGAGGATCACTTATTTATTTTTTTTCATCAGGATACAGGAAGAAGGAAGTAAAAAAATTGTTGATTGCACTAGTGACTTAATGTGGCATTTTGATTCCCCTATTCAGCCTACTTTCTGCATTCTCCCAATTCCCCAAAGCAAGTCCCTTTGATAATACAAATGGTTCCTTTCCCTATGTGAACACATATTCAGATGGATTTTCTTTTTGCACACAAATCATTAATGATCAAGGTGTATTTCAACCCTGGACACAACTTACCTGTTGCCAACCCAGATTAATGTCTTATCTCCTTCCCTCCTCTCCTTTCCTCCATGTCCTCCCAAGACATGGAAAGGTTTGTGTCTTCAGTCCCTATAGCATTATACAAAGTCTGACTTTGGTCATTCCATATTTCCTCTTCCCAAGTTTGCAGCCTCTAGCTATACATAAAGAATTGTGGGTGGATATCGGGTCAGATAGCTGGAGTCAAAAGTGTGAGGCTCCTGGCATGCATCACTGTTGCACATTGCCTGCCTGTCTGTGCAAGATTGCACAAGCAAGCCAAGCTGCCCACAACTGGCTAATTGCAGAGGCAATCATCGCCCCAGCTCCTTCCAAATGAGCAGGGAGCAGCTAATTGTGCTCACAATTGGCTGATTGAGCTCACAGTCAGTAAATTGCTGCTGCAACTGTTTGTGCATACAATTTTGCACCTGGGAGTAATCGTGGGCGATAGGGTCTAACACACTTTGAAAGAACATGAAACAGTACAACATCTGAGAAATTCAACACCGTCTAGCCTGCTTGCAAAATTCGAGCTGGGGAGGGGAGACACACTTCTTCCACTGGACTTGGAGTAATATGGTTCCCCAGAGTCTATATTATAGCTTACTATCCAGGCCACCCCATATCATGTGTCTTTTAACCTCATAAACAAAGCCAACTGGTCAACCTGAAGAATATTCACCAGCAAATGGATTGTAGGAGTGATGTTTTTAGGAAATGCATTCAGAATCCTGTATACATTGGTTCACATTTGAATTCCTCTTCTTCTTTGCTGGATAACCCTTGATAGGGTTCGATTTTCCTTATCTGTAAGATGGTGATGATAAGAAAAACTTGTGTGCTACATGACTAATAAACAAACAAACAAAAAACCAAAACTCCTCTGTGGGTAAAAATTCAGTCATGACTTTTCACTCCTTGGATTACTCTACCCCTTTATCTTGAGATGGTCATTGTATATTAATGCTCGTGCCAGAGACTTTGTTTCCTCCTTACCCGCTACCAGAAAATGGAGGTAAACTATTTACTCCTTCATAGGGCTGTTGGATAGATTCAGTAAGTCACAGATGTTAGAAGGGCCAGCCCTTTGGGAACACTGTAAATGTTCTCTGTGCTGTCATTAGTACCAATAGTCTTAAAAAGATTGTTAGGAACGGCATGGCTTTTAGTTCAGGCATCACTATATAGTTAATGTCCACATTGTGACCTGCCCCTACTGAGTACCCTGGCAGAATGGATCCCTTTAGACTGAATGGAGGTGTGAGAGTCCTGCAGTCAGCTGTCATGCGTGGGACCTTCCTGAATCTAAATGAGGAGAGACACAGGCACTGCTTCTTATGTTTGCCTTGCCCTGGCTCATTTCTTGGTTCCTGATAGAGACAATTTTATAGGGTTCTTACTCTCAGCAAGAAGAAAGAGATAAGGACAAGCTTTGGCAGGATCCGGAAATTAATCCAGGGGAGGCAGACATCATGTCTCTAAATGTAATTGAATCTTCCTGGAGTCTGATGGAGGCGGGGGATGGAGTACAGACCTTCTGACTTTCAAATCTGTAGGGAGGCGTGGGGGTGGGGTTATATCTCACAAAGCTGTTCAAGTACTTGATGATACCAGAGAAGCCAGCCTCCTTCCCTTTCCCCTTTAGGACTGTCCCTACTCATCTTTTTCCATTAGATGTTTCTGGCACCTGCCACAGCCACAGCGTAGGGTGCATACCACCCCTCCTTTGCTGTTCATGAATTCAAGCCTAAGGCTGTTGGTTAAATGGGTTTCAATATTGATGTTCAGAGGAATGTAGGAAGGGAAAAATGTATGGGTTTTGTAGGCTTAGAGTTCTTTCCACTGTTGCTGTTGGTTCCAAATATTATATAGCAGTGTGTATATTTGCAAGGGCTATTTATAACCGAATATCCCAGTCTTGGGGGCTTATAATAGTATGAAGGTTTGCTAGGGCTGTTCTAACTGCATCACACAGCCTAGGTGGCTTCAGCAACTGCAGTGCATTCTTCACAGGTCTGGAGGCTGCAAGTCCAAGAGCAAGGCTCACCACAGGGTAGCTTTCACCTGAGATCTCTTCTAGGCTTATGAGTGAGCACTTTCTCTGAGAGTTCTCACAGGCTATTCCTTTGTGTGTACTGTATCTCCTCTTATTGGACCAGGCCTCATCCCAAATGCTTCATTTTAATCTGGTCACCTGTGAATACCTCATCTTCAAATACTTATATATTCCAAGGCTCTGGGGTTTTGGGACTTCAATGTGCTCATAAGACCTGACATCTCAGAATTTCAAAGAAATATTCTCTCCTCTCTAGGAAACCAAATGAACCCAGCCCCCATGTCATTAACTGACTAATTCTATGGAGTTAGCCAAAGCACATAACTAGGCACTCACGTTTGTTGATGTGTATAGGACTGTTCTGTTTTCTGTGTCCTAATGTGATTACTTGGAGCACTTCTTTTAGCCTTGAATGTATGACTATTTAGATGATACATTGTATAGTGACTATTTAATAATATATGAGTTGTGACAATCAAAGGCAGAATGTCAGTCAAAGAGAGGTTCAGAGTTTACAGGGGATGTGGATGAAGTGTGTACCTTCCCACCTGACGCTTAGTGTGATAACTTTTCATTGTTTCAATTCAGTATATTTTTGACATCAGTGTACAACTTTTCTCT
>NW_022196897.1:145267726-145277726 GCF_008632895.1 Mastomys coucha
CATCTGGGTATCTCAATTCAGAGTTAGCCCAGGCCCAAGAAAGGACCTGGTTCTCCATTTTCTATGCTAGTTTTAATGTCCATAATGCCCTGTACTTCCAATCAACTATCTAGAAATATTGGATTGCTAGGAGCCCTGTCTGGCTTAGTAATTTACTCGAACAATTCACCAAACACAGGAAAACAATTTGCTTTGTACTACTAGTTTATTAAAAAGGTGTACTTCTGGAGGAGCGAGTGAGGAGAGATGGATCAGACTAGACACAGGCAGAGGCTCTCAGAAATTTCATGCCCTTTCCTGGTGATTGATATTATACACACACACACACACACACACACACACACACACACACACATATATGTGTGTGTGTGTGTGCGTGCATATGTTTATATGTATATATATGCATATATACACACACATATATATATATATATATATATATATACATGCACTGAGGAATGCACTGAAAGAGTCCTTTTATTAGCATAAACTCTGATGGGTTTGAAAGGGACTTCCTGTGGGTGACACAGTCCCTACCTCTGCATCTCAATTGCTTAGGAAATACCAAGGCTTCCATTTTAATGAAAGCATATATATATATATATATATATATATATATATATATCCCACAGTCCTATGCATATCAACAAATGTGACCATCTAGTTATGTACTTTGCTTACCTTCATTGACATATATGTATATGTTGATGGAGTTAGGCATATATATTGCATGATGGGTCAATTTATTTGCATTGATGATAATCTCAGTCTCCCATTTCTCATGCAGAGTTTAAGAAATAGGACTGAAGCTTCAGACTTTCTCATGGTTGGTTACTCTGTCCTCTGCTCCTATCCTGAAGCTATGCAGAAATGCACTGAGAGAGTCTTTTTATTAGCATAAACTCTTATGGGTTTGAAAGGGACTTCCTGTGGGTGACACAGTCCCTACCTCTGCATCTCGATTGCTTAGGAAACACCAAGGCTTCCATTTTAATGAAAGCATTTAGAAGTTCTGTGTCAGAATCTGGGACAAAGATTAAAGCCATATTGCTTATGACTACATGTTGTGGGAATATTTAAAAAATGAATCCACCCCGCAAACTCCCTTTCCCGCCAGGCCACATTCTTTAGCTGGTATAGTCTGGCATCACCATGTCCCGGCGGGCTCTTATTATTTTTTCCCAGCCATTTGTAACATCTTGCTCACATGCAACTCTTTACATCCCCCACCCCCAACCATTCATCTAGCTAGTGCCTAAGACCTGGTAGGTAATGCATAATTCTGAGGCTTTAATATCCAATCAGGTTTATAAAATATTAAGATCACAATTTATAAGATGCCAATACAATAATTTCAGAACCAAATAATAAAGACAGTATTCTAGCCCAATTAATCTATTTTGTGAAAACCTTTGCTTGGTTGTATAACCATGCAGGTCTGACTCCTCATCATCCTCTGACTCCATGACGAAGATCCTTCTCCTCCTGCTCTCTCTGACCTTTCTTCTCCTTCAACTCTAGCTCCACCTCTCTATTCCTGTCCAATCACAGGCCTGTTCCTGCGCTAATGTGATTGGACAGAGAAAATGCTGCAACAACTACATGCTTATTTGATCTGTGTTTTCCTATTTCCAACTACAATTCTCTTGGTTAAGCATGGCTATTTTTCATGAGGAACATGTTGTTCAGCCTCAGACTAGGGAAAAGGTCAGAAGAGAATGGTGGGCTCCCACCTGAGTCTTCTGGTGCTGCATGAAATGGTGTTTAAGTGAATGAAGTGTAGAAAGGTCTAAATATAAAGGATGTTCAAAAAAGATGAAAAAAATAAAAGGTAAGGTCCCATATCTCAGAAAAGAACGAGATTGGGGGAGTTAATACATCTTTGATTCAGAAATATAAGGAAGTTATATTTTTGAGGCAGAGGACACTAAAACATATAACCAGAAACAGTAAACAAAAAAAGTCTCTCCTCTATCAGGAATTAAAAGCAGTTATTTATCATGCTAAATTTGTTTCTAGTAGTGTTTCATGTGGGCACAAGTGTATCATGCTGTCTGTCTGTCTGTCTGTGTTTGTGTGTGTGTGCGCGCGTGCAGTTCAGAGGAAAACTCTGCTGAATGGATTCTCTCTTTTTACCTCTACATGTGGGAATGCACAGCTTTCTAGGGTCTTGAATTTACAAGCACCTTTGTTACTAGTATGGCATATCATCTCTCTCTTGGCTTATCTGTCAGCAGAGCTCACTCTCCAGTACCTACTTACCTGGAGAGTGTCTGAAAGGCATGGTATTATGATATGGTCTTAGATCCCATTATGATTTTGATGGACCTCTGTTGACTTTGCCTTCATGGTCCTTCTTTTCAAACTGTCTCATGATTGTATTGATACATGGAGTTGAATATAATCCAACCTGGATTCTCTATTTTTCCTCTGATTTTCATAGAAATAAAAATATTTCACTAAGTCTGTGAAGGCATTGTTAGCCAAGACATAGTTGCTTATTGTGGCTAGAAGTTAGACATGCCTACTCTTGGTTTCCTGAAGGAAGATACAGAGCCCTTGATAGGTATTCTAAGAGCCTCACATGAGAAAACTTTCCAAGTGTGAATAAGCAGATAAAAACATTATGTTTCCACTGCAAACCATTTGGTATTGCACAGCAGTATGAATCTAAGGTTAAGAGGTAGACACAGACCTACCATACCAAGCCACAGCTTTTCCCTTAAAGTACCTTGTATTCTTCTTTAAGCATCTTCTACCCTTGCATCAACCTCATGGAGAAAGTCATCTTCCCAACCATGACTCTTAGACATTCTTGGTCACATGAGAATGCTTTACGTTTCATTCTGCTGCAGAGTTGCCTCCTGTTCTTCCCTTATTTGGGTTCCCTTGCTCTAGAGTAAGAGGACCAATAGAATGACCACACATTGTGAACATGGATTTATGGCAGGGCCTTAGTAGTCTAATAGTGGCTGCTGTATATATGATGGAGAGGCTCAGAAGCCACTATCTACTTAGTGCTAGAGGCTGAAAGCCTCAGAGCTGCTGGTGTTTAATTCACACTGGAAGCTAAAGAATTGGGATCAAATTGCTGAAGGATGGCAACAATATTAGCAGTAGTAGAGTAGTAGAGTGATATGCTTACCAACAAGGGATGAAGGCAGGCAGGCAAAAACCTGCCCCTTCCCCTTAAACATCCTTTATCTGGACTGGTGGACTGGTACTAGAAGGTATTGCTCACTCTGGAAGAAGGTCTTTTCTGCTCCATTTTTCTTTGAAAGACCCCCTCAGCCCCACCTAAAGACATGTCCTTAGAAATTCCAGACCTAATAAAGATGACAACCAAGAGTAACTATCACATATTGCTCCGTCACGTAAGAAGTGCGTGTTCCAGGTATCCTGCTTACTCTGCTAGAGCTCAGAGTTGCCTGATGTCATGCTGTACTCTGAAGGATAGCAGTGTCAAGCAGACTCTCCTAGGTGAGAAAGGAGCACAACGGAATGAGAACCTGGGGGCTGCTGCAGCTACAGGATATCACAAAGCGTTCTCCACACTGCTGTTCCCTCTGGCCAGCCATGCCTCCGTTCATTTACACACAGCCATTTCCTGAGACTTGGCCTATATTTCTTTACTTCTTGTTCATGGAGCAATAAATCATATCTCATCAATTCCACGATGCACATATTTTAAAAGGCCATTTAACATATGTTAAAACAGGCAATGATTGATTGCCTTCTACAAACACTGTTGGCCTGGTGGCAGTTGTGACAGAGCTGTCATTACTTCCACATCCATGGACTCGTTCTGTAAACTCTTCGTTGATACTTTCTGATAAGACCAAAAGAATTTCTGCAAATAGCTTGTAGAGAAAGGGTCAACAATCTGGAAGAACACCCCTGGAGACTTCAGCTCCTAACCAGTATTATTTCACATAATTTTTTTATGTCTGCCAAGAGTGATAAAAATAAACCTGAAAGAGCTTTTTAATAATTAGAAAATAAAATTTCCAAGGCTTAAGGAAATGGTGTAAGGATTTAATTTGTAGCACTTTTTTCCTTTCTTAGTGCATAAAATAATTATGCCTTTAATCAAGGATGATTTAGATTTGATAAAATAAGTTGAACATAGAAGACTCACGGTGGCTCCAGGGGGAGAGAGATCACCATATTTTCAACATAAAGTGCATAGCTGACATGCAATAGAGACTCAGTACATCCTGCTGGTTAGCTGACATTAGTTAAAACAATACACACATGGAGTCAGAGTAGGAGTAATGACTAGCTACAATCCTCTCCTATTCCTGGTACTGTGACTTTGGTGTATCACATGGAATAATTTTTTTTTTTTTTAGGGTAAGGGCTGGTGATTTTTTTTTCCTGTGAAAAGCTAGGGAGTAAATATTTTAAGACTGAAAGGCATGGTGGGCTCTCCTCTGTATTCAACCGTTTTAAAATTATATGAGCAAATAGCCTATCTGAAGGAACACAAATAGAATGGCTATGCTCCAGAAAGCTTTGCTTACAGAAAGACACAATGGCGGCATGTGTCCCATGTACCCTAGTGTGCCATCTCTCTAAAGTAGTTATTTCAAAGCTGAGCGCATTGACTACTCTCTGTTGCTGTGATGAGGGCCAGAGGCTCATATGGGCCAGAACAAGAGGCTGAACAGGGCAATAAATCCTCAAATCCCTCCTCTCTATGACACATTTTCTTTAGTAAGGCTGTACCACCTGAAAGTGCCATATCCTTCCCAAACAGTAGCAGTAACTCTCGACCAAATATTCAAATACTCGAACTTATAGGGGACATTTTTCATTCAAACCATCCCATTGGATATGTATAATAATGATTTGGTTAAACTATTAAATTTTACATTCTGGGCTGGTGAAATGACTCAGCATAGGAGATTGCTTTCTTTGAAAGCCTAATGACCTGAGTTTGATCTGTGGCTCCTGAGAGTTGTCCTCTGATTTACAAATGCATACTGTGGCACACACATGTACCCACAATCATCTACATATCATACATATATGCTAATAATATAACATTTCAGATTCCTGATCCCCCCTTTCTGGATGAGTCTAAAAAAGCTACTGAGCCAGGTTTGAGATCCACTTCTATAAAACCTTGAAGAACTAATTATTGTTGGTGGATCTCTATAATTCTTACTGAAACTATCCCCAGAATATGTGGCAGGATCCTGAAGTAGTAAGGCTCAGATTTGCTCTGTTTAATTTTCTGCTTCTTCTTTATTTGTATGGTATCTGGGGATAGTAATATGTTACTAGGACCAAAATTAAATGGGAAGTATAGACAGTAATTTTTTTTAAGGAGAGAAGACTGTCTCATTGCCAACCCAGAGTGAAGGGTAAATGGTCCAAAATTGAAATTATAGTCCTTCAGTTTTATGGTCAAGAGGAGAGTCCTCTATTTAATGGGCCACAGGGGTTGTGCCCATAGTGGATCTACTTTGAGCCAATCCTTGTCCACCAACGCCAGTGTCTGATGTGGCCCACCACATGTGCAGCAGACCCACATCAGGAAAACACCAGATTCTAAGAAGCTAGTGAGGTATCCCCTCCACAGAACTGTTAGGGTGGTCTTCTACATAGGATGGCTTTCCTCCTACATAGCTCATGAAGTCACCTTAGGTTTGTCTATTTATTTAAAAGACACGTTCATGGCTTTGAATCCTTGTGAGGTTTCAACCCAATCAACTATAAGTACTTCTTGCTTGGGAAGCCTGTTTAGTATGTTGCAGTTATTATAGGCGATCTGGTCACCTGATACAGAGTGAGAAATGGTTGGAGAATATAATAGTGACCATGTCTGTCCCTTGGTTAAATCTGCTTGTCTACATTCTCCACACCAAGCAGGTGGGAAAAAAACACAGCCATGTTGAAAGGTCTTGCCTAAAACCCCATGAGTCTAAGCATCTTAAGAGTCCTTGGTTCCACCAGGAAATTCTATGATATTTCTCAAGTTAATGTACTCATTCATCCTCAAAAAAAGTGTTTTGTACCTCCTTCTTCCCTCATATAACTTAGGCATCTCTTTCCATATTCACATTTTCTGCAGAAATGAAAGCCACCAGGAAAGAGGTTCTATGTTTTCTGGTCATGAAATCCTTACAACTGCAGTATATCTCCCTCACTCACTCGAGTGTCACAATAACCATGACATTGTGCCAGGTCAATTTCTCATCCACTTTGACCTTAGAGCCTGGCCTGTTTTGCTCACTCAGGGACACTGTCCAGTAACTGTACTTCCTTCTTGTGTTTTGTTCCTCTTGTTTCATTTTTGTGACAGACTCAGGTAGCTGAGATTGGCCTTGATCTCCTCATCCTCCTGCTTCTTCTTCCCAACTGCTGGGATTATAAGCAGGAACCACTGTGTCTGGCTTCTATTAGCATGTTGTAACATCTTTAGCTGTAAGAAAATCTTAGCCTTTGAGCCCACATTTCCTTCCAGTCCCAAAGTGCTCCTCTGTTTGAAAGATTGCCCAAAATTAATTGTCTATTATCTCAGTCCTTTCTTTTTGCTCTTGCTCTCAGAAAACCCATCCCCCAAGCTTAGGGCACCATTGTTACATAGTCATCTATAATCTTAATTCTGTAAAGTCTAGTGTAAAATTCTCACTCTCTCAATTCTGGACCAATCACTGCACTTGCACTTGTTCCTTTGTCCTCTTAGGTGTAGGACACCACAGTTAGCAGCTTCAACTTCTTTCTCCCTGGTTGAGATGTTCAGCATTTTTGTTTTCATTTGTTTTGAAAGAGAGCCTCACTAGTTTAGGCTGGTTCAGAAGTCACTGTGATGTAGTTAAAGCTGTCCTTGGAGTCTTGATCTTCCTGATTCTATATTCTAATTGCAGAGATTACAGGCACATGCCACCATACCTGGCTTTCCTTTAGCATTTTTGTTGACCATTTTATTTTCAACCTCTAGTTTTAGGTTGTCCCAGGCTGTACTGACAGAAGTCTTTTCTTCTCCAAGTCACAGTGTCCCCAAGGCAAGGCAAATGGCTAATCTATAGGTTCTTCCACCGCCATCCCATTCTTTGTTTGTTTTGTTTGTTTGTTTTGTTTTGTCTTTTTTCGAGACAGGGTTTCTCTGCATAGCCCTGGCTGTCCTGGAACTCACTCTGTAGACCAGGCTGGCCTCGAACTCAGAAATCTGCCTGCCTCTGCCTCCCAAGTGCTGGGATTAAAAGTGTGCGCCACCACTGCCCAGCCCCTTTCCCATTCTTGACTTGAGTTAGGGGCTGAAGGGGAGTGGCTATGGGCTTAGTGGTTTCACTCATGGGTTGCAGGAGGGGCTATCCACAAGGATAAAGGAGAAAATCTTAATTCCAGTACCAAGGAAGAAGGGTGGACTATCTAGGGGCTTTGTAACAGACAGCAGTGTGAGTAATGGCAATTTGCTTCTATTATGATCTCAGGTATCACATTTAGAACAATGGAGAAGAGAAGCTAGATATTGAGTGCTAGGGAGGGTGTCGAGTGGCTGGGAGGAGGACAGCTTGGTATTTCTGTAATGGCCAGTGTCTTATATTCAATTGCTACAGCACCCAAGAATCCCACAATTGATCCAAGAACCAAGGAAAAACACACTGACACAAAATCTTGGTGTAAATATTTATAGCAGCCATACTATTATCCATATTAAGTTAGAAAGGACAGACATGAACTTCAATTGGAGAAAGAGTCAACATGCCTATTATAGCTATGCAATTAAATTTTTATCCAGAAATACAATGGTCTGAACAGTTGATATCCAGCACAACAGAGAAGGATACAAATATGTTCTTGTAAGTGGAAGAAAATTAGTCTCAGGGGCAATGTCCCATGTGATTCTATTTCTATGGTGGTCTGCTAAAGGCAAAAGTATGACAGTGAGAACAGATCAGTGATTTCCCTGAACTGTGGGTAGAGCTGTTCATAAAGACAGAGGAGGGAATTCTGTGGAGCAATGGAACAGTTACATGCCTTGAATGTGGTAATGCTGGTTATATGGCTATATATTTGTCAAATTTCATAGAATCATACACTAAACAGGCATTTTTGTATATAAATTGTATCTTATTAAATTTGACTGAAATGAAATCTGTGGCAGAAACCAAGGTACATGATGAGACATTGTGTCCTGAGCTGTAAACTAATGGCTTTGTGTAGAGAAAGACATGGGTATGAGAAGGGATGTGGAGAACCTCATGACACACAGTGGATCCAAGATACACCCTTGCAGCCATGCATCCTCATGCACCATGGAGTCTTGGGTCCATGGAAACAAGATGGAGTCTGGATGTCACCTATGGTTAGTCAAAGCCATAGTTCAAGAATAGTAAAATGGCTGGATCTACTAATGGATTATGGGAGAAAAATCTATCTGAAGCAATTGAAGAAAAGTCTTGGATCAGACTCTAAGTTCTAAGCAAAGGCTCATGTGACTCAAACTCCCAAGTATGAATGCTAAAAAAATTTGCTTTATGCTAGGGCATGGAGATGCTTCAGTTATTCCAGAGAAGGAGTGATTTAAGTGTGATCTCTCCTTCTGGGGCAATATTTCTAGAGGTCAAGCAAGCATGACCATTTCTAAATAGGAAAATGCCTTCCTATTATAAACTATCTTCTATGCATCCCATTCAGTGAACTTGTTCCATATTTGTTAGTTAAATACTTGTGAGTTTCTCTTCCCCAGTACCCAACAAGGATCTATTTTTCCCTCCAGTTCATGTGTGAGGGGAGCGTTTTGGGGAGGCTGATAGTGGTGTCTGTGGGATCTGATCTTAGCATCCCCATGACTCAAGTTCTTGATTGCCATTCCCATTACTGCAGGGCTTCAGGCTAACCTTCTCACCTTGGTTTCCCCCAGTGCAAAATAAATAGAAAGTTCTTTACTTATTTATGCTGGCCTCTATTAGTTATATGAGAGACGTTCCAGTGTAAGTATTATTACAAGGCCCAATTTACTGTCCAGAGAGAACCAATCCTGATAGAAATCTTTCATTTAATTAAAATTGATTTTAAAATTGCCTGATCAATAGTGAGTTAAAAATTCATCCTGGCTCAGTGGGAGCAGAGAGGCCTCTGATCAGTTCTAAGTGGAGCGGTTTTGGCTCAGAAGTTGGACTAGGCCTTGCTGGTTCTGCGTCTGTAGCCAGAGTCTGATGGTTTCTCTTGTGGTTCAGATGGCCAAGGCCTCCCTGAAGGAGGGAAGACACACAGTGGAATCAATTCCTATTCCCGACATCTGGGGCAGGAAGCCTTAGAACCACAGCTGGCCTTGCTAGTTCCACTTGAATCATTTATTTTACCACGGATAAGTAAAACTCTTTTTCTTCTATGGGAAGAGTTGGACATACCTTTCCTTCAAAGGCATGCCCTCTCAGACATAGGAGGCCTTTTCTCTGTACTTTCACTTTGGGTGGCAAGCTGGAGATGCCTTTCCATTCTCCTGAAGACTCCACCCCATAAATCATCATTTGTTAAATATTATCAGGTCAATCCCTGAAACATCTACATTTTACCTTTCCCATAGTTCCTGCCCCTGGTCAAGCTGTCTTCACCTGTTTCCTTTAATATTTGCTGGGTCCAATGAGTTTAACCGTCTATTTGCTTAATCCATCCTTGGTGCCTTTCTTACCTGAGAGATCTTCTTAAAAGAGTACGTCTTCTGGGGTTATTGCTGCTCAAAACTCACTGATGAGCCTTATTTAGACAGTCAGGATCAAACACCTTGGTTTGGGATTCTATGGCATCCTAAGCAGTGACTTTATCAATAGGTAGCCATCTATTCGCTATATCCTGTCTCCCAAAGAGTGTTGGTTGCCTTTCTCCTTCTTTGTTATGCTTCTCAGCTCTCTGAGAACTCCAGTGCTCTTATGGGCATTCAGTGCTCTCATGACTATCCATGGCTGCACTCGTACTATTTTTGTGGATTACAACATGTATTCACCTGAGCTGTGTAAAATGCCCAGCCTTATGCTACGTGAAGAAG
>NW_022196897.1:145282726-145302810 GCF_008632895.1 Mastomys coucha
TTTATCTCTATGTTTTTAAAGGATTTGTTTTTATACTAAAGCAAGTATTTGCTAACAGAAATGTGTGAAGTAGGCACCAGGAGAGAGGACATGGTTCCTGGTTAATATGGCTCTTAGTGCTGGAGGTGTTAGAAATGATCTTTTAGTTTCTTTCATCTACATCCTGATTCTCTGGTTACTTATCACCAGTAGAGGAATTTCAGAGGGACAATGACAGAGCCCTCCACAGGAAAGAATAGAATCTTGGATGTGAAAATATTTTGTACCACAAACCCCACACACATATGAAAGTTGGGTCTCTCCTGGAACCTCATTCCTGTTCCTCTGGAGGTGGGCTGGTGTTTGAGATTAGGTACAGCTCTGATGCACTTTCAGAAACACTCATAGTGAAGGACAGCTGGGGACAATTTTCACTAAGGATGTTGTTAGAGGTCAGCAAAGCAGCTGCAATGATTCACTCTCTGATAACACATCTCCCATCAGCCCACTGTCACCCGACAGAAAGCCCTGTAGCTCAGCCACCAGGACTCATAGGAAAGTGGGGCAGACTTGCTCAGGGCACACAAACCTCAGCCCTCTCCTCTCCTCCCCCAGCCCCACCACATAATTCCTCCTGGAGGGAAAGCAAGTTATGTTTATTTAGATAAAGCTATATTACTATAATAGAATTACTAATTATGTCCAACAAGTTTTTCCTTAAACACAACATTCCATGGTTCGGGCTGGAAATCATTAGGACGAGGAGGAGGAGGAGGAAGAGGAGAAGGAGAAGGAGGAGGAGGTGGAGGAGAGGGAAGGCGTGTTTTTCTTTCCCCCTGATTTATGATGGCGTGATAATCTTGGCCTGCTCACAAGTTGCTCTTTCCCGTGGATAACTGGATTCTGCTTTGCCAGCTCTAATTTGAAGCAAATTTTGCTCTAACCCATCTCCTCCTCCACATTAATGTTTATTAAAAGCCAACCACAGCACTTACAGATGCCTCCAACACCAGGGACCCTGCCCCCAGGGCCAACTTCAGGTTACTGGAAGGGAGGGGAGAACTCCACAAAGCATGTACACAGTGGGGCTGGGAGGGGGCTCTGTGGCTCCCTAATGAGGCCAGCAGACTGCGGTGCTGACTTGGGAGTTGTTGACGTTGAAGATGTCATATAAGGACACAGCAACATCAAGAGCCCTCAATCTGGAATTCGTTGGAAGACAGGCAGTTGAGAAGAGACTGATTACTGTGCATTAAGGTCCTATCATTGGAAAGAATTGGGAGCTTCTCTCTCCCCTGCCTATGTCATTCCTCAGTGTTCTCCACTGGCCAGAGTATCCTGATCAACATTTTCTGCTCCATTCGGGCAACTGACTTAGGTGAGGGTTTCCCTGGAAGCAAGCTTTGAGAGAAAGATGGGACTAGAATTTGCCTTGGGAGGGGTCACAGGTAGCATTGTTAGAAGCATGTGTATATAAGAAGAAAGGCAGGCATAAAAACATGGAAGACAACTATCTAGGGCAGAAAAGGCCATTGTATTGCATGATGACAACAGTATCAATGCTACCCCCATCTCACCAGCTCAGAAGACAGAGGAAACCAAAGTGTGTATACGACAAACAAAAGAGATGTCAACAAAATCAAATAGGGACTGATCAAATTAACAGAAGAAATAGGCAACTTAACCCTCAGAGTTATAGACTTCAATATCCTCCTTGAATCCTGATACAAGAGCTAAGTAAAATAGTAAGGAATGGAACTCAATGGCACCAGCAGCCAACAAAGATGTGATTGGCAGTTAAACAAAACAAAACAAAGCAAACCAAGACATTTGTTATGGTTTGAATAGGAATCACACTATGTTCTGAGCACTTTGCTACTCACTGGGTGGTGCTATTTTGGAAGAGGGTGGAGCCTTTAGTGGGTAGGATATAGCTGGGAAATAGGTAACTAGCAGTAGGCCACTGAATGATCTACCCAGCATCTGATTCTTCAATGTTCTCTGTTTCCTACTCCGCCATGCTGTAATCAGCCTCTACGACATGCTTTCTGGGCTATGAACTGAGCTGGTCCACCATGGCTTCCCTACTAGAATGATAGGCTAAGACCCTGGGAAACTGAGCCAAAATAAGTTTTCCTCTTCTTAAGTAATTTCTCACAGGTATTGTGGACCCAGCAAGGCAAAATCTCTAACAAAACACTACTAAATAGCAAGAGACATATGCTCAGGCACATACATAGACTATGTCAAGATAGATGCACCTCAGTGTTTTAGCTTGTTCTGTGTTGCTGTGGTAATACCACTATGACAGAAATCAACATACAGTGGACAGGTTTTATATCACCTTATACTTCCAGGTCACTGCCAACGTTTGATAGGATTCAGGGCAAGGAATGAAGGCAAGATTCAAGAGGTAGGAGCCTGAACCCAAAACTATGGAGGAATGCTGGTTACTGGCTTCTTCACTAGTTTACTTTCTGGCTCTATCACTGGCTTGTGATCAGCCAAGTTTCATATACAGCCTAGAACTACCTGCCTAGGTGGTGTGCCACCCACAGTGGGCTGGACGCTCTCACATCAGTTATCTAGCTAATCAGTTCTTCACTGGCATGGCCACAAGCCAGTTGGATTTTTCAATTGAAGTTTTCTCTTCCCAGGTAACTCAAGGTTTTTGTCATGTTGACAATAAGCCTAACTAGGACACCCTGCCACAGACAAAACACAGCAAAAATTAAACAATTTTAAATGACAGGGAATGTGTTTCCTTACCACAATGTAGGCAACTGAATATTAAAGGCATAAGCAATAACTCGAAAGGCTCCTCCCATTTAGAAACTAGACAGCATACTTACAAATCATCTACAGATAAAAGAAATAGACTCTATAAGGTTCTATATAGAGAACAAGTAAGTTTTGACTGGCTTGATATTGTAGAAACAATCAGAGCTACTGTGAGGTAAAGTATGCATCATCCATGCCAAGCCCAGAAGGCAGTATCTCATAGCACACCTCCTGACCCCCTCCTACTCTTACATTCTCCATGCCCCCTCTTCTAATGGTATTTCTTCAGCTTTGGATGGGAAAGGTTGGTACAAATGACTGATCTGTGGTTGAACATTCAGTCTCATTCCCATATGAAAAATTTTCAAAGAGTAAATATGTTATTAAAATGTATGTAATTAATTAACATTAGTAAACTGTCTTCCTCTAGGAAAAGGTGGTCAAGACAGAAATTATCAATATCGGGAGTAAAATAAGGCATACATTGATCCTGCAGTTATCTGAAAGATAGTAATGGGGTGTAATGGAGAACTTCAGTCTGGAATTTGATAACATAGATAAATTAGGTTGTTTTTGATAAAGGACAAATTACAACAAGTAAAATAATGTGACAAAGATAATCTGAGGGACCCCATGTAACCACTAACATTTTGAATTTGGGGTGGAGAGATGCATCAGTGGTTAAGAGAGGTTGCTGTTCTGGTGGAGGACCCAGTCAGAGGCCTTGCAGCCACACTGGGCAGCCCATGACTGCTTGCAGCTTTAGCCCCAAGGGACCTAAAAGTTTCCTGTGGCCTTCATGATTACTGTATGCATATGCCTCTGTGTATATGTACTCATATGTATACACACATACACACACACACAGACACACACACACACACACACTCACAGTTAAAATGAAAAAAAGTCTTAAAATTGAATTCAACTGCAGATGAAGTTTTAGTGTTTGAGCACTTGCTTGCCATATGTGAGGGCCTGGGCTTGATCTGCCACAACTAAAAAGGAGAATCAGGGGCCAAGCCAAATGAGTTCATTAAGAGTTTCATGAAATGTTGAAATGGGAAATAATGTCAGCTATAAAGTGTTTTTCAGAAATAGAGGAGTTTTCAAAATGTTTCATGAAGCCCATGTTACCCTAGTGCTAAAACCAGATAAAACCAGATAATTGGCATTCAAAAGGAGACAATCAATTGATAGCAAAGAAGAGTTTAAAATTCTCAACACATAAAATTTTGAACAGAGGGAAATGTTTTTAATTCAATTTGATTATAGGAAAATATCAAAATAATTTCAACTGTGCAGCAACATATAGAGTCGTAAAACACGAGCAAAAGTTAGTTCCATATTAAAATGTTAATTAAAATGGTAATATGGAACTAACTTTTAAATGTTAAAATTAAAATCAGTGCAATCCTCCATGTTATCAAACTAAAGACAAAAATGTCTTGGTAAAATTTTATGATCATTCATGATTTAAAAACTTTCAGAAATAATAGAAACAAAGTAGATATTTTCCAAAATGTTAAAGCAAAATATTTTATATCTAACATTATATTACTGGTAGAAACCTGACTTTTTTCCCCTTGAGGGTGGAATGAAGCAGTGAAATGAACTCTCAACATGTTATTATAGATGATGAAGCTACTCCAGAAAGTCAAGGAAGAAAAGTAAAGGCTGAAAAGTTAGAAACATGCCTCATTTGTAGATAGGTTGGTGATTGACACAGAAAATTCCAAAGGGTCTATTAAAAATTCTCCTAGAGTTCTAGAGCAGTGCTTCTCAACCTGACGGTTGTAACCCCTTTGGTAAGACCTTATCTCCAAAAATATTTATATCACAATTCATAGCAGCAGCAAAATTATAGTTATGAGTAGCAACAAAAATATTTTTTTTGCTTGGGGTCACCACAGCATGAGGAAGTATATTAAAGGGCTGCAGCATTAGGAATGTTGAGAACCACTGGGCTAGAGCAAGCTGCTGTTCGAGTTTTCATTCTGTTGCTGTGAGAAACACCATGGGCCAAAGCAGCTTATAAAGGATAGTTTATTTTAGCTTATACTTCCAGATCATGAGGTAAGTCAGGGCCACAAAAACCATGAAGCAATGTTGCCTACAAGCTTACTCTCTAGATTCTTGCTTGGCTTATTTTCTTATACAGCCCAATACCTCTTGCTAAGGCATAGTACTCCCCACAGTGGACTGGACAGACACAACCATAGAGCAATCTGATATAGATAACCTTTCAATTGATGTTCCCTTTCCCAGGTGACCCCAGCTTCTATCAGAGTGACAATAAACATTCACCAGCAAAGTCAATCTACACCTTGTTGACATGACACACAAACACACCACTGGTAAACCACAGCCTTTCCTTGCTTGTCCTCAAGATTTCATGTTAATCTCACAGAATTGAACACAGTCCAATGGTACGCATTTATGACCACTTTCAACTGGGTAAAAAGGCCACCACAAAGTAAGGATGTTAAAAAATGTGTGTGTGTGTGTGTGTGTGTGTGTGTGCGTGTGTGTGTGTGCGTGTGTGTGTAATACCATACAAACCAAAAATACCAACTCTGAAAATATACTTATAAGAACTAAAAGCAGGTGTTTGCACAGCTCTTGTTATATCTATGCTCACAGGAACATTATTTATAGTAGACAAAAGTTGTAAGCAACCTATTACCCATAGGCAGATGAATGGATATAAGGTGGTAGGTATACCCATGCAATGGGTTAGTAGCCATCTTCCAAAAGCAAAACGATTCTGAAGTATGCTACCCAACATGCATGACTCTAGAAGGTATTTTTCTAAGTAAAAGAAGCCACAAGATTAATTACTAAAGGATCCATTCATTTTATCTAGAGCTGTCAAAATTCACAGAGACAGAAGAAAATATATATTTATTGCTAAAGGCTGGGGAGAGGGCATTACATTTTAGTTGCTACAGAATTTCAATATGGAAGTCTGAAAATATGTTTTGTGCTTGGATAATGATTACAGTTCTACAACAATTGAATGAACTATGTACTTAAAAATGATCTAGATGATGACATTTATGTTATTTATATTTTACTGACATAAAATGGATCCCTAAAGGCAACTTGATATTTTCAGATATACTCAGTTTTTACATGTTAAATCACAACACATCCAAAATAAACATTTCACCCCAAGTCAGGTGGTTGCTTCTATGATGTCTTCACAAATCAAGAAGAGCCTCAGGCATCTCTGAAAGATGGAAGGCCATTTTCTTCCTTCAGAGCAGTTGAGGGCGGGTCACACATGCTGGAGGAAAAAGGAAAAAAATACGTCTAGGTTAAACATGATAAAGACTATGAGAAGATGCTCAACAATAGCAAGACACATCCCTCCATGGATACCTGAAGAAAATGAGGGATTGACCTGTTGTACATGGAAAAGTCCATGGATGGAGGGGCTAGACTCTCCGGAAAGCAGAGAATAGACACACAAGATAGAGACTTTAAAGAATGAAGAAGGGGGTGGAGAAGTTGGAAGACTCTGGGAGGAGATGAAGAAGACTTTATTTTCAATTAAAAAAAAAGAAATATATACCACATTAACTGAAGGAGATTAACTTACTAGTTCAGTTAAAAGTCTGCAAACTATTAAACTGTATTACCATGGTAGGAAACATACATGCACTACATATATGCACACCACACACGGATTTACACTGACACACACAAACACACAGACACATTTACATATGCAGACAGACAGATGGACACACACACACACACACACACACACACACACACACACCACCCCAGTTTGAAAAAAAGAGCCAATAAATCCACTATAAACCTCTGGTTCTCTCTGAATTGAATCAATGGTAGCAGGTCATTAGTGGATTTTCACTTAAGTATCTGATTTAAAAAAAAAAAATTTACTCTTATAAAGTTAGAAAAAAAAAAAGTTCAAAAGTCGATGACCAGATCAGCCATGCATGTGATGAGCTGGACACCTATCAAATGCAACCTGAAGCTCACCCAGAAAAAAATGAAACTCTCATTGGCTGCGATTGAAGTTTGTGTATTTTCCATGAGAGAAAAATTTACGATAACGAATTGAAAACTCTGTTGGCTGAAGGACAACTTCATAGGGAAGAAAAGAGAGTACATTGCTGAAGCAAAACAAAAACAAACAAGTAATCACCCCAAACAAAAACAAAACAAAAAACCAAAAGAAAAAGGAAAGGTAAAGAAAAAGAAAAACTAAGAAGAGGCCCCTGAGATGGCTAAGGGGAGGATGGGAAGAGCCCATGTGACTACCAAGGAATTCTCTGATGCCCAGACCTTTGGTGAAGGATGTACACCAGGCTGTGATAAGCTGGGGAGTCAGCATCTGGTACTTGCTATGAGGCAGCTACCCTCACAGGCCCAGGTCCCAGGAAAAAGAACCTCTATTGGGTCAACCCAGTCTCAAAACTGAATCCTCTGTGAAGAGCATGGGAAAATGTTCCTGGGGTCCTTAGATCTGCAAGTATTCAAAACCTCTTGACCCAGCTCCCTCTAGAGTAGAACGTTATTGTATACTCCAGGTGTCATTTTGCTCCCTTGTCAAATGTTAGATGTTGCAGGATGATTCTGAGACGTATACCAAGAACCCTTGTGTTCTTACCCTTAACAGAACTCAACAGAAACTGGTTGACATTTCCAATCAGAGAAACTCTCCTCACCTGCCCTTCACTATCATCATAGGCTTTCCCACCTTCCCAGGACCTGATTCTGAAGATTCAGAACCATAGAGAGGTATGTTTTTCTTCAAGCTTAAGTAATAATGGTTTTTCATTTAGTTCTATGGTTCTTTAGTACTGATTCATGGGCTCAAAGCAAAGCTAATTAAGGCTCTAATTATAAGATGATACCCCGCTGCTGTGTGTTATTTAAACATGACTTAAAAATCCCTTCTTTTGATTCTGTTTGAGGTAGTATTGTAATTGATTTATTGTTTATAACTCCACTAAAGTATTTCAGAAATATAAGCATTTTGTTTTCATCAATAATGAATTTGATTATTTTTTCTTTTGTTTATATCGCTACTCCTAGTATAATTATTTAATAATCTCTGGAGGAGTCTTGATAGTATTGTATTTTGTGGGATAGTGTTTTATAAACGTACACTATCTGCTTGTGAGTTTTTGAAATGAGAAAGACCTTGAAGCCAAGAAGTCAAGGGTTGTCCCTGTTTCTTGTGTCATCATTCCCATCCTTTATGTATATATAGTGACAGCTGTGGCCAATGACTATGGGCAGGTTAGAGCCCTCCCTCCCCGCTCTCTCCTCCCCTCCCTCCCTTACTTCCTTCTGGGAAAAATGTCAGGTCTAGGACACAAAACATCCTCTTTGAGGCCCAACCTTCTTTTTTTTTTTAATTAGATATTTTCTTTATTTAAAAGTCATATGATTTCTCCTTTCCCAGTTTCCCCTCCAAAAGAAAAAAACCCCACAAAACAACAACAAGAACAAACCCCTGTTCCCTCCCCTGCTCGCCACCCCACCTTCTCCGGCTTACTGGCCCTGGCATTCCCCTACACTGGGGCACAGAGCCTTCACAGGGAGGCTCAACCTTCTTGTAGCTTGCCCCCGAAACTCCGACTTTGGCCAGACTTTTCCTTTCTCTTAGCTCTGCATTCTCCCAGAGCTGCTGAGAGACCTAAGCCAGACTTAGACACCCAGCTGCCTCCCAGTTCATGACCTTATGTGGGAAGCACAGCCAGATCACAGGGAGTCCAGGAACTTTCATTTCTTTCTCCTTTTATCTCTTTGTTTATCTACTTCCGTCTTCTCTCTTGTCCAACAGTGTGTTGAACAAATGTGGCCTCAATCCTGTGGATATTGAAGGATGTCTTCCTCTTACATCTGGTCCAAATAGAAACTGTATTCCCTGCTAGGACCCTTCTCTGGTCCCTGAGTCCCAAATGTGCCAGGTGCCAACCTCCTGCCGAACCTAACTAATTCTAGATACAAAGGTCGATAAAAACTCTACCATAGCTTCCTGTCCTAAATCCTTGCCAGTCTCACATTCAGAAAGGTCATGACTAGAACATCCAGGAGAGCATAAGACCCTGATTCTCAAAGCTTTCTGTGCTCTAACTCACACTGACGCTTGAGTCTGAACTTTCATCCATAAACATGTTAAGCCCACACCTGACCCCAGGGCCTTTGCACTGGCTGTTTGCTTAGCCCAGAGTGTTTCCTATCCATAGAGAGTATGGCTGTCCTCTTTTTCACTGAGCATCTGGCCTGTGTTGGCTTCTTTGAATTCCCTTCTGCTCTGTTCCTTGGCTTATTTGTGGCTCTATGGCATTGATGCTATATCAAACCATAGCATTTCCTCATTGTCTTAGTTTCTGCCTAACTTCTTTCAGCCTTGTCTGATCCCCGCCCCCAACCTCCATTCCCACATGCCACTCCAGGATGAATGAAGATTGTTTATTTCAGGAGAAAGATAAACCCCTTGCTGTGTTTCTGGATCATTTTGGTAGAGTTATTAGCAACAAAAATACCACTCATTGTTTGTACTAGCCCTGGAATGTCAGGGACAGAAAGTTTATTTTATTCAATCCTGAACCTTCCCTCCAATCTTGCCCAAGACAGGAACTCCCAGTGGATTTAGGGAATAGAGGAATAAACACTACAGGGTTCAGTGGGATGATCTAGGACCTGAGGCTGGCTGGCGTATCAGAGTGTGGCTGTACTGGGTTTCCTGTGAGGGTTCTGTATACCTATGGCCACTTTCTTAGACCCCGCCTCCTGGATGCTAGCTTTCTTCACAGCCACACATTTCCTAAGGGCTCTTTCCTTTGTTCTGGAGGCCAGTCTTCTCTTGTATAGGTGTTTCGTGCTGGACCCCATGCATTGCACACTATGAGTACCAAGTCTCTAATGTGAGCCATGCAGATGTCTCGGGAAGCCAAGTGTTCTGGGTCAAGTATAAAGAGGTGTTAGGGACAGGGACTCAGGAGGGCAACGTGTGGCCTCTCTACTGTCCTAGAAACAGGGAAACTTGGGTGCTTTTGTACAATGGGAAAGTGACTGGACACTGGGATTCAAGGCATTCATTAGCTTGGAAAGACAAGAAGAAACACAGATGCTTTCACAACCAGCTCTGACCACATCACACCTGCCACCTACCTATGACTGCCTCTAAGACAGGGATAGGGACACTGAAATTGAAGTAAGCCTCAGATCACACACCTCACAAGGATGCTATAGAGTGAGGCTCTGTACCAGAAAGGCTAAGAACTATTATCCCTTCTATTTTGCCCTAGCTTTGTGATTTCACGCATGGTCCTCAGGGATATGGCTTCTAGGTTTTCTTTTCTCTGGAAGAGGAGAGGGAGGGTTGCCATATGGCTTCAGAACATCCACGCAAAAGCACGGAGGAAACCTTCCACGAATCGCTGCTTTTGCTATCACATGAGAAATGACACACCTGGCATTTGGTCTGAGACCTCTATCCCCAAATCCATTTGTCTTCAAACCATCGAGAAGGAGTCTTTCTTTAACTCTGTTTGGTTTGCTGTTTGTATCACTTTCCTTTTCCCATGAGCTCTCAGAAGCTGTTTCGGGGAAGATTCTGATTGGAACCCAGCACACCATCAAGGAATGAAGCCAGTGGAAGGCACACTCTCTTTGTATCCTAGAACTGAAGGTGAAACAGTTTGGGGAATCTCTGACAAGCTCTAGGGAATGGCAGTAGCAGTATCTGAGTGAGGCTTCTTCATCCCTGGGAAATTTGATTCTATTCCACAAACTCGTCTCCTACTCATTAAGACACCTACCACTAAAAAAACATCTGGTCAATTAAATTTAAAACAGTAGTCAAACCAGTTGTTGGCATTATATGGTCAAACATCTGGACATATGAAATTTTAATTAAATGTTTTAATAGCATGAGGGTTCAGCTTCAAACTCAGTTGCCAAAAAGGAGATGATCTTTACTTTCTATGCAAATTGGATAGGCTGAAATTTCTGCACCAATTCACTATGTAAAAACCTGTATCCTAATGTTAGAGAGGCACAGGGGTCTTCCTTCCTAGATGTGAAATCTTAGTCCTGAATCTCAAAACAACAGCAATAACTTTGGGGACTGGAGAGATGGCTTAGCACTTAAGAGCTCTTGGTGCTCTTGCAGAGGACCTGGGTTTGGTTCTGAGCACCTGCATAATGGCTCACAACCACCTGCAATTCCAGCTCTAAGGTAACTGCTGATTCCACCTTCTGACCTCCAAGGGTACCAGGCATACATGTGGTGCAAATACATGCATATGAGCAAGATATTCACACACATAAAATAAATAAATCTGAAAACAAAATCATTTTATTATTCTACGGGTCACTTGACAAGCCCTGGGTTTTCAGTAGATAATATGTACATGGAATTCTAAGTGGAATACAAGAAGCCTACTCAAAATTATGGGTCTGGTTCCTGTTACTCTTTAATGGCCTTGTGATGGATGCTTCTATTAGATAAAGTAAGAGGTCAATCTATAAATTTCTTACAACAGGACAAGGCATTTTGTCTTTATTGATGATTCTTGACACATATGTAAACACATGTATTCCATACACAGGTGAGACACATATAATAATGCACTATTACTGTGAGTCTTTCCAGACTCTTGCTTATCACCTGTCTAGGTGCATGATGAAGATGGCTTGGACTAGAGCTTTAGCAGCAGACATAACAGAAATAGATAGATTTAAGACACATACAGAAGGCACAACTGACAACACTCACTGATATGGGTGGAGGGGCCTGCAGATGCTGAAGGAGTATTTCCACCACTCCCACAGGCAATTCTGGAAGCGAACTTTTTAAATTCCAATTGAGCAATACAGATTTTTACTGACACTTCCTCTCTATTTTTCACCCCAAGAGTCCAGAGCAAGCCTATTGTTTAAATCTCTCTTGACTTATCTTGCTTCCTTGACCCATGAAAAAATCTTTACCCTGTCAAGAGAAATCTTTGGCACAAGGTCACACAATACCTTAAAAATAGTCCTCGGAACACAAGCACAGGAAAACCCAAACAAAACCCATCTTTGGACATCTGTTGTGATGTGACAGCCAAGAGCAGGGTCCACATGGTGCTAGTGGGGCAGCCATGTACACATATTGCAGTCAGTATGTGAGGGGTGGGCACTAATGATCCTGACATCCTGTGAAGGACTGCTCTGTCAGCCTGCTAATTAGGATCTGCTTAGAGGGGCCGTGGGTGGGCAGCCAGACCTTCTCTGTAGCCTGCCTTTCCCTCTGTGTCTTCCTTCCCTGCAGCAATTTAGTCTAGTGTACATTTTTAAAATTTATTATTATTATTTTAAATTTTGTTATGGGTCATTTAAAATAAAGAAGAAAGAGAAGCAGGCTCTCCAAGGCACTAGATGGGGGTCAAGCATAGCTAAAGCCAGTGACTCTGCTGACAGAAGCCCAGCCAACCCCTCCTTGGAAAGGTGCAGATCTTGTATAATAGTTCATCTTCAGGGAGTTAGTGGAAAGTCTTGCCTGAAAAGAGGGGCTTGAATCTAGTTACTGCCTGGGTGGTCTCAACATGGGCCTCAGTTGGTCCCCAGGTTTCAGAAGGTCATCATCAAGAGGTGGCAAACGCTAGCTGACTGTCAAGCTTTGAAACATTCAGGGAAGGATGGTACTTCTCTGACAGCTTAAAGCGGCCTATGAGAGAAGGTTTGTCGTGAGTACATCAGATTGGGGTTTTTGGCTTTCATGGATCACAAAATTTCAGGAAAAAATATAGAATAAGGGTCACTTGGAGGAGCTTTTAAACTGTAGTTGATGACACTAGTCCTGGGTCATACATGTCACAATAGCATTGACTCATGGGACAAGATTGGAAACTAACTTGTGGCAAAGATTTTTATTTGCCTTCTTTACAATAAAAACCCACTTATGGCCCCATCTAGGGATTTAGTGAGGGCATCAACCAAGTACCATGCCCACATAGGCTCTCTAAAGCTAGTGCAACAAATTCACATGCTAGGGAAGCAGTAGGCCAAGTGTCTAAAGAACCAGATGGTAGCTCCTTTGTAGGCCACATGTCTCTAATGTAAGTAGTAAACTTTACTATTTTACTGCAGAAATAACCATAAGTAATATATAAACAAGCCAGTACTACTGATGTTCCAATAATATCTCACTCACCAAAACACACTGTGGACTGATGTGGTCTGTGAATCAGTCTTCTGACATCTTCCTAGAAAATGACGTGGAAGATACCTCCTCCACAGATAGAATATAGACACACATACCAGACTAGGGCATTTCATGCATGTCTGTGAGAGGCAACTCTAGCTCACTTGGACCAAATAAATTCTTTGTATAGTTCCTTACCTGGGGAACTGTGACTAAGAAGGATATATAAAGCATCTCACAGGCTCCTTGCCAGTTCCTGAATGCCTGGATAGTTCCTACAGAAAGGGAATATGCACTCTCATTCTTCATGAACTGACATGAGTGTCTGTAATGGCAGCTGAGGACAGAGTACCTTAAAGGCACCCTGGGAAGTGTTCCACTGTGGAAGGAAGGTCTTGTGACAGACAGGTTATATTTAGAAACTTTACCTTTTTGTAAACTAGAATGAGTTTAGCATTTCCCTCGGTTTTGTCCTCTGCTTTCCATTGCGATCCCTTGGGTCATCTTTACCTTCCCCACTCCTGGCATCTACTTGAATACAACCATGGCTGTGACACTCCTTGGCTTCACACCATCAATGCATCAGCAGGACCTTTATCTACAGGATGAATTCCCAGCCAAAGTCTTTAGGTTCATTCAGTTTTTGTGCAGTTCTAGCCACACCAAATTCTACTTACAGACACTTTGGATTGCTTTCTGGGTGATAACTCTATTGATTCTTTACTTAGTTGAACAGTCTGATCCCCACCACAATCCTGGGAAACGAATTTGCTCTGTTTTTTTTTTTTGGGGGGGGGAGTGTGGAGCTGCCTGCATCTATACAAAAACACGGTATCTAGCCTAAGACTGAGCAAAGTCTCTTGTGTTTAGCCAAAGATTGGTATGATTTCAACTTCTATTTTCTTTGACATCATTTTCTTGCCTAGAACACTTTATCCTTCATCTCATTTGCCTTTAAGTCAACTATGTCCCTTAAGGGGGGGGGGGGTCACTTCAAACATTTCCACAACAATGAAGTCATCTTTTTTTGCCCCTAGAATGTTTTACTTTTCTTTTCTAATCACCAGAGCACTGGTAGTATCCTGTCAGTCTTATTTATTTACCTTTCATCCCTTCAATAGACTATGAGCACTCTAAAATTGACTTCTGTACCAGATCCATCTTTTCATTCCCAGGTCTAGAAACTGATCCCAGAGCTCTAGAACTAGAAAAGCGTATTTAGGGATGTGTACCTTTCAAATGCAGACTTAACAACCTTTACACCAGTCGGCTAATGGGGATCTGGATGCTGAATGTGGAATGAAGGGATACACTTCGGTTATGCAGTCTGAGTGGCAGTGGAGCTCTGGGGCTGGCTGCATTGTCCACCATCTCAGAACTCTCTGAAGTCCTTTCCTAAATGTTTAAATGAGGTAAAGTGGCTGGCTTTATAAGTAATAGAAGTCAATTGTGTTTGCAGCATCTAATGCAGGAATAGCATTAGATAGCTGAGATGGGGCCCAGTGCCAGGAACTGCTGAGTGGGCAGAAGGCCTGATTTCCAGACTCCTTCTGCATCCATTTGTGATAATCCCGGTCTGGCTCTCTACCAGTCACCCTCCTAATGAGACTTGTACAAGACAGCCTTTGCCCCCAGCACAGACATCTCCTGAATCAGGAGTTCACTTACACAGATGTTTAAAACTGCGCGCGCGCGCGTGTGTGTGTGTGTGCGCGACACACACACACACACACACACACATTCTTTCTAAATACACTTTTAATCTTCATTGCCACTAACACTTTTCTAACAGGCTGGCAAACACTCTGGCAGAAACTGAAATATTTAAATGCACTCAGCTGCCATGACTCCCTTACAAAATGAACTTGCATCTCTAAAGCAGAAGAAAGCAATTCTTTGGCCCTGACCCCTGGGGACTCAGAGTCGTGGAGGAGAGCTATCCTGGTTTCAGGGTGGGGCATGAAGACTGCAGACAAAGACTGAAAGAGCACACATTTGTTCTGCATTTCACAGCTGAGTGCTAACGTGTCCCAGTAGGAGACCCTCAGGATACCAATAATGAAAATACTGACAATAGGAATAAACATTTATTGTCCCAGCATATCATTCTAATCATTTTGTACTATCATGTAAACAACTGTCATGATAACTCAAAACATAAGTGATTTGGTATTTCTAAGCTTTAAAAGCTGAAGCTTTTAGAAAACTTCACAATTTGCTCAAGATCACAGCTATTAAGGAGCCCAGCCTACAATTGAGTCTGTGGATAATGTCTCACACAGCATGTGTTCTTGAGGGCTGCTTTACAGAGCAGAGAAGGTGGCTCACCTCTATTTGAATGTGGTCCTGAAAAATGAACTTATACAATGCAAATAGGATCTCAGGGTCATCAGCTGAGTCCTGTCAATATCTTAGAATTTATGCAAGGGAAGAATTATTTGATGATGCATCCTCACGAGAGCATCTTAGATTTTACCTCTGTGCTGAGAACCCGTAGAAGCCTGAGTAGTGAGTGGGATGAAGGAAGACAACTGATCCAGTAGGGAATTCCTGGAGACACGGGGATTCTGGTAGTGGTGTTCTCGGGGCATTTCTAAGAAGAGATCTAAATCAAAGGTGAGAGGAATGCATTCTTCCCACTCTGTAAGCTCTGGTACTTCTAGGAACTAGGATAACAGAGTACCTCGTGGGGGCAGTAGGGCTGAATAAAGGAGTGTGTGGACAGGGTACCATGTCCAGTGGCCATGCTGCTTTGATGGAGGGATTAAGACAAGGACAGTGAAGCTATTACTTGAGCTGAAGGGAGGTAGGGACTAGTTCTAGGGAAGAGGACATCTGTAGGTGTGAGTGACCAATGTCATCTTTCAGTAAGCACACAGGAAACACTTTCTCATGTGGGATGTTTAGGAGGGGCTCTTGTTAGTAGGACACTAAGATATCCATTGGGTTATCTGGGTTCATGTAAAATATTCTTAAAATCTCACCCATCTCTTATGGCAAATTAAATAAGTGTTGACTAAAATTATTTCTTCTATTTCTTCTAAGCCCTTGTGAATGAGAAGCTTCTATGGTCCCATTGAGAATTCAGTTTTTCATGTCTTTTATCTGGGTGATTTGCTTGGGCAGCAATACAATGGGGGCAAACCTAAGGCTCAAACACAACACAGCGTTTTCCAGAACATCAATGTTTTCTGTGCTGTCTCTTGGATTTTTCTCTAAAGCTGTTACTGTGAGCATCTTCATCTAAATTTACCTGCATGTAGTAGAGGTGTGTGGACTAAAAGTAATGAAAACTTATCCTTTTTTGTGCTTGGGAACCCAAGCCCATCACAGATTATACTGAATTAACTTTCTGAAAATTTAAAGGTCAGGGAAGGGGGGACTTCACAGCTTGGCCCAAGGAACATACAAATGGAGCCATTCCAGATCTGTGGGCTCCTGTGTTTTTTTCCCCCAGCTGAGCCTAGACCAACAAGATGACCCAGCCAAGATGGAGCTTTTGTAAAATGGCCATGGAAAGGCAATTAAATTTGAAGTGACTCACTGAGTAGTAAATGTTAACCAATGACTTTTTCATAACTGCAAAAGCAAGAAAGGCGAGTCTCATGAGTTCATTACTCAAATAAGAGAATTAAGATCTCAGAAGACTGAGTTTTCCATGGTGGGAGAATCAGTTAGTGGTAGAATCATGATTTGAACTCAAAATAGTTTGCAATGCTCTTCTAACCCATGATGTGACTTAGAATGAATTATTCCACCTGCTTTCTGGACCACTAAAGAGCTTCTTCCAATCTCTGAGTTGATAATGAATAGGAAATAGCAAATACCAGCCAAAGCCTTTCTAATTCCTTTTTCCAACACTTTCTACCATCACATGTTCATCTAAGGAGTCCCTCTGTCTTTGTCTTTGTGTGAATTACTTGAAAACAGCAGAATGCAGCCCATGTTCTCGTATAGCATGTTCTTATTCATTATTATCTGCCTCCCCCTACTTGGTTTCACAAAAATTTCTTCTTTTAAGTCAGTTTTAACACTCCTATTTCACTTAAAAGGACTTTGATTTTTTTCAGAGAGATGGGGTAACATTTCTAAGGGTCTTGGCATTGCATAGACATCCAATAAATGTCTATTATATTAGAGGGGTAGTTTAGTGGATCAGTGGTTGAATGCATAGACAAGAATATATGTAAAAAAATGAATCAGACTGCCCAACTACATTAAATTACAGGATATTCTCAAGGACGTGTAAAGAGAATGGGGTAAATAGCTAGAAAATTCTAGCTTGGCTCTCCAGAACAATAATGACCTCCATGATGTTATGGGAACATCATTCAAGGTCGAGTTCTGACACTCACCTTGCTCATCTATAAAATTGAGGCCAACTTTTCTATAATGAAAGACCATAGACACCACAAATAATGTGTCCATCACAGTGATCAGCACACTGAATAAACGAAAAGTCCTTTCATATACCTACTGTTCATTTATCATTTTTCCAGGCATTGTGGAAATATGAATGGATTGATCCCCATCAGTCTCCTCAGGGTCCCTTCAAGTTGGGTATCATTTATCCCCACCTCACAGAAGAAGAGCTTGGGGCTGGCTGAGAGAGGTCACATGTCATTAATTTCAGTATCCCCCCATTACCCCGTCTTCGGCACAGCAAATGCCAACAGTCCCAGTTCTATCATCGCCTTTTGAAGAGAACACTCTTTACTCTTATTTTTCCTTTGCATGAGTTTTGGCTTTTTCTTTTCGATTATAAAAGGCTTAACAAAATTGAAATGAAATCAGATTAGAAAAAGCCTGCAATGCTACACAAAGTAAAAGCAGCATCACTCTGCTTGAACCAGCCACAGAGCCCTGGAGATCCCCCATCCTGTGACAACTGCAGAAAACCCTTTGCCCTCTGTTGAGCACAGTTGGAAAATATTGGCCTGAAACACAGTTGAGTAGATTTGCTGGCTGGCACATCTAGTTTTTCTGTCTTCAGAGAACCTTGCCTGTTGGTCCTTTTTAAGATCTATGCGTCTTTTTAAGCTCAGATGAACAGGTAGTAGAGGATTGTGTGGGATGGGCCAGGGCAGCCAGCTTTCTGACCCTTTGCAGGTAAGGGCTGTGCCACAGTCTCAGCCACAGTGGGGTTTCCAGGCAATCTTTAAACGAGATTTCCTAGAAAGCTTATTCTTAGGAAGCCAAGGTTTCTAAAGATAGTGCTGGCTCAGTGGCAATGAGCAATGACCTCCTCTTGCCTCCACCTCTCCCATTCCACTCCAATTAAGTCATTTTCTTTCTTTTCCACCTGTACCTGGGGTTCGCTCCAGGCTGTAGGCAAATGGTGCATTAATCACACACGGCTCAGCCGGTGCATGGGGATGGTGGGAAGCTGCTGATTTATGAACCAACCCAAAGTGTAGGGAGGCTGGGAGTAGGTGAGGAAGGCCTAGTGCAGGGAGCAGATGGGGGGCCCCTTCTCTAGGACCAGACCCATATGTTCCACTGCAGGTCCATATGTTGCGTGGGCTGGTCCCCTGCCCTTGCTGGTGTTGAGGATGCCTGTCTACTATAATGCACAAGGAGATGGATCTTCCACCTGCCCTGCTGGCATTCACACACTCTCTCTCCAGCAGCCTGAGACCTTGAGGGTGAGGTCTTGGATCTCTTCTTACAGACAAAACAACAGCTACATTTATACCCTTGTCAATATGAATTATTGGCATCGTTTATTTAGGAAGAGTTCACAGACGGCCCAGATCTGAGCTTTCTTTCTATTTGCCACAAGAGGAAATCAAGACATATTACTAGAATTGCGTACACTATTGTGAGGAATTATAAAAACTGACCAGTACTGCATGTGTATAGGTGTTAAGCTCTGTTCTAATTATTTGCTGCATGTAGTAAACAATGGCATGTAAGAGCAGTTCTTCAAGGTCATGGACGAAGTTTAGGACTAAATTCAGAACTGTTACAATTCTGTCTGAGCTAACATTATCCATCTGTCCATTCCTCCCTCTCTCCCTCCCTCCCACCCTTCCTCTCTCCCTTTCTCCACCCATCAGTAATTATTGAGCTCCTCTCATACATCAGACAACAGACAAGGTACTCAGGATGGAGCTGAAAATAAAGCAGACATGCTGCCATCGCTCAGAGAAGGCACACATTTTAGTTGACTAAGAGAGATAAAAGCATTACTGAAAAAGCTAGTTAGTTAGGAAAAATCCCAGCTGTGAATTCCTCAAAGAATACCAGTGTATAGTACTCAAAGATCAAGAGAGCTTGCTGCTCAGCCATGAGGACCCAAGTCTGGATCTCAGCATCTACGTAATAAGCCGGGTGTGGTCTTGCAAGGGTCTGTAAGCCCTGGGCTGTAGGGGCGGAGATAGGAGGAAGGTTGGCATTCAGGTTCAAATCAGACTCTCAGCCTCAAAGGAATAAGATAGTGGCAGAGGACCAGGAAGGTCCTCTTTTGGCCTCTGTGTGCAGGTACACCCACAAGTGCATACATCACACATGCATATCTCCTGATACATGCAGTATCAGAGATATAATTTCTGAAGAGGAGGAGGAGGAGATGAAGGAGGGGGAAGAAGAAGGAGGAGACTGTCTTCAACAGTAGTGACAGTAAAGCCGTTGTTTGCCCTTTAGGAGGAGGAGAAACTCTTGGCTGTGGGTGACACATGCAAAGTCCCTGCCATCAGAATGGGGCAGGGTATTTGAAGTCTAGGAAGTGGGAACTGTTCAGAGGTAGCAAAAGTAGTAAAAGATGTGAAGAATTGAGGGTTTTTTTGGCAGATCAGAAAGGGCTGATGAACAAGATAGAGTATGCTCATGGCCAGGTCAGTGTGGGATTTCACATAGCTCAGCAACACCAGTAGATATCAATGACCATCAGCAGCTCATGCTATTCATTCATAGTTAATGAGACCCCCCCTTTCCCATGCCTTCCTATACCCAAGTATTACTCAGCTTCAGATGCTGACTTAGGGGACCTTTATTTGAATAAGCAGACATGCTCCTCGGTGCTAGTACTCAGTCCGAGTACACAGTGACTAGCCTTATGTCAGCACACACGGACCTCAGCATATACAGCATGGACAGACACCCTTTACTTTTAAAATCCCTACTGAGCTTAAGACTGTGCCTA
>NW_022196897.1:145302820-145326922 GCF_008632895.1 Mastomys coucha
TGGTAAATTTTGAAGTAATACCACTCCACCCCATTAAGTTTAAAAGTTTTACTACTTTAGCATTGTACTGTGTTCTTTGCACTGTTATCGTTTCTTTGAAGATATAAAAAGATTTGGGGTATTTTATTACTTTCTTTCATTATTTTAGACTCTCTAGAAAAACTCTATGTTCCGACATGTCTGACCTTGGACATGAGATCTATTAGGCTGCAAAGATTAGACTTTATTTAATAAACATTTGCAGAGAGGTCATTTTGCTCTTGGTGTGGATCCAAATGAGTTGTAAGGATAAACTCTTTTAATCTTACAGCAAGCCTTCCAAAGCCAGGCGTGCTAGTGTTCCTGTTTTAGGGGTGAAGAGTGGAAACGTTGAAAGATTAAGAGAAAGAGCTGAGGATTACACCACCAGGAAATGACAGTCAAGTTTGCACCCCACAATCCACTTTTGTGTCATCAGTCACTCGAGTTGGGTGGGACTTTCCACGAGGAAGCAAGCCCTGGGCTGTGTGGGCTTGCTCAGAGAGGCTCACCTTTCCCTTTGCCCACTTAAAGCTTTCTGACATCATGTGAGGGTCTTCTCACATCCTCTAATCTCCGAGGAGCCTCCCATCAAGAGGGGCAGGGTTTTGTGTTTTCTCATTATCAAGGGATAAAAACACAAGGAAAGGAAAGAGCCTGCACAGGGGTTTGTCAGGAATAGTGGTCTGTGCTGAGTGAGCCAGTGGCTGCCGTGAGTAAGGGACGAGGCAATGAGGGGACCAGGGATATTCTCAGAATTGTTGCAGAGAATCATGCATCCTGGTACTCAGCAGCTTGAGGGGAGGCAGAATCAGAAAGACTTTTATCAATATAGACTGCCTTGCACTGTTCTGCCTCCCTGTCTAGGTTCCACCTCTCCTTCCTTGTCTGGTACCACCCCTGCCTCCCTGACTGTGTACCACCCCTGCCTCCCTGACTGTGTACCCCCCTTGCCTCCCTGACTATGTTGAACCCCTGCCTCTCTGACTGGGTACCACCCCTGCCTCCCTGACTAGGTTGCACCCCTGCCTCCCTGACTGGGTACCACTCCTACCCAAGCTCCATGAGCCAAAGGGATGGAAGGGCTGCCCCAGCAAGGCAACTGACCATGCTTGGCTTTATGTCTAATTTCCAGTGCTCTCCCAACTGCTTTGTGGAGATTACCAAACTCTGCCACAACTTTCCCTGGGCTGCTGACTTTGGACAGCCTCTGCCTCCTTACATCTCACATGTGCTCTTCATGCACCAATCAGGGGATGGTTGAGATTATGTGTCTGCCTTCAGGGATGTGAATAGTCTCACTGCACCCCCCTGCTTGGCCAGCAGGGAATCTTGTGTTCTGTTAAACATGTGAGATGACACTCTGACTTGTTTTAGACGCTTATCTTTCCCAGGGTTCTGGGCCACCCTTGTGAAAACTTAGTATGTAACACACGTTGAGAAACCATCTTTCCAGGTTACAAAGTTCTTTTGTGTTTGACTGTGAGTGTTGTCAAACTTATTGCAACAGTGGCCAGCAAACTTTTAAACCAGATGTTAGTGTCCTCTTCTCAGGTCAGTAGGCTTCCACTCACCTTTACAGTTGTAGTATGGATCTCTATGCAATACAGAAAGAAGCACACGTGGAGCGCGTTCCGGTAGACCTGGCTTACTGCTGGTGGTGTGCGCTATGGTCTGATGCCTTCTTGTAGAAACACTTTTAAGTACTTCCTGCAGACACTGCCCCTTGTGGATGTTCTCTTTCAACTGGAGGCTTGACAGAGCTCTGCAGGGTGGTCTAATGAGGGGGCATTCTCTTCCCACACGCAGGCCTTCTCAGTGTCGTGGTCCCTGTGATAGAGAAATACTGTTGCTTCGTCCCCAAGTTAGAGCACAGCTGTCCTGATTGTCATAAACGTCCATCTGTCAAGGGAACCAGTGAAAGTGTGATATTTAAATATGAAATTTGTACAGCGCTGGGTGGGGACATCCATGTGTGTACAATATATAGTTCTCCCAGTTGCCTGGTGTCTTAGAGATTTTGCTTGAATATGTCTGCAGTGCTGGGGACACCAGCTGGTTTTTCATTGCCTGTGACTTGACAAGGACAGGTAAGGGAAGATGAAAACAGGTGTGTCCAGGGAACAGGGTGAACTGTGACAGATTGGTAGTCATTCTAAGAGGAAGTTCTCTCGGTAGCACAGAGACACTGCTTAGGAGGATGTATTCTGTGATGATTCCCAGTTTTCCAAAACAGTTTATTTGGCGTTGTTTGATGTGTACGAACACTTCAGACAGAATGGACACCACAGTCTCCTTGCCCTCCCGGTGCTTTGTCAGTCATCCCTAAGGAATTTTAGGCTGTGTTCTGTCCAGATCACCTGCCATTCTGTGCATTTTCATTCCGTGGTTCTTTCTTTCCAACACCCAGCCTCCCCCAGTGTTTCACAGAGGATCACCTGTGTGAGTGGAGCTCTGCATCCTGAAATGAGCATTAAGAGTTTGGATGCTATCCCTGCCAGGTTGCATAGTACTAAATAAGAGGATTGTAAGAGAGTATGAAGCTTCACCTGTCTGGATAGGGTGACAGCTATGTGTGTGATGTATGCTCTAGGGCTCCACATGAGATCAGGCTGTGGGACTTAGCTAGAAAGTCCAGTGTCATGTGGCTTTGGGCCTCTCTCTGTCCCTTCCATTCTATGTTCACCACCAGGAGCACCTGCTTTATAACTCATTATACATAAGCCTTTACCCATGGGGAAGGTTAAACAGGGAGATATGCTCCATTTGTCTGCGTATGCCTCCTAGGGTAGGTATCAAGGATTAACCTTGTATACAAAAATAGGATTTTTGAGACTGAAAATATGTGGACATTTTTAGATTCTAAAACCATGACTGATTCCTAGACCATGCTTGCTTTGGGTAATCGGCCTCACATTGCAGCATCACCCTGCTCTATTGAGTGTTGATGCTTGCCCCAAGACACATTCTTAGAAGAACTACATGAAAAGCCATAAGGAAAGATAGAGACCCAGGCAGATGTATAGAACTAGCTAACTAACTAACTAACTAACTAACTAAGGAAAGATAGAGACCCAGGCAGATGTATAGAACTAGCTAACTAACTAACTAACTGAGGAAAGGTAGAGACCCAGGCAGATGTATAGAACTAACTAACTAACTAACTAACTTGCTAACTAACTAAGCCATTGTCTAGGGAATAAAAGAAACCAGCTTGACTTGGCATTGCAGCTTCCTTACCAGGTTCTTTTCCATGCAGTGGACTTAATGTCTGTAAATGAGAGAGTAAGAAGATGTTTCTCAGATGTCCGAAGATTAATATCAGGCTCCTCCTGCTTCAGCATACTTGTCTTTTTCTTTGATCTAAGAACTCAGGTGTGGTGAGCAACTAATGTCACCCACACAGTTACTATTTGCCACATAGGGCCAGAGACTGTAAAAGTGTTGTCATACTCTCTGAGACTGTTTTGTATATTAGAATATTAGAACAAAATACTTGATGTAGGGTAACATAAAGAAAAATGGTTTATTTGGCTCATGGTTCCAGTAGCTAGAAAAGTCTAAATATGGCACTAGCATTTGGTAGGGGCCTGTGCCAGGCCGCATCTCATTTTGGTGAAGAAGTAGATAGGAAGAGAATATGAGCAGGGAGGACCCAGCACACAGAGGCAACATTACTTTACAAAAACATGCTCATCTGATGGGTGATAAGATTCTCCAAGGCCTCACCTGCTCCTGGGAGTCAAATATGAGCCCATTCCAAGGGTGGTACCCCTTGTCTCAAATGTCTTTCAAGCTGTTACCCTGGAGCCTGAGTTTCCTAACTGCTTTGGCTAGGGACAAATGCTAGCAGTCCTGGTTTCTCTTCCAGGTGCTCACCCCACGGTGCATCATGTCATGGATGTGAGTCTGTTCTCTTAGGCTCACATCTGCCCACCTTCTCCACAGAGTTAGCATTCCTTTTCTCCTTCCACCATGGAGGTCCCAGGCATCAAATTCAGGTTGGCAGGCCTGGTGATGAACAAACACCTTTACCTGTCGAGTCATCTGGTCCATCCATTCTAACTCTAAATAAATCTTCTGTTAGAGCCTCTGTGCTGTTTTCCATGGTGATTGGATGCTTAAGTTCTCCAGCAGTAAAGGGTCTTTTTGTCCTCCCCAGTACCTCTTGTTTTTCATCTTCCTCCCAGCACTATCCTTGTGTGTGTGTGTGTGTGGTGATAACTCCCTTGTGGCTGTAATTTTCGTTTCCCTGATAATTAGTGATGCTGAGTATCCTTTCCCATATCTGTTAGGAAAGTTGTTGCATATATTTGGTACTTCTCACTTTCAAGATCAGAACATTTGGATTTTTTTTATGTTTATTTTATTGCTGCTAAGTAGTACGGACTTCTTTTCCTGCCAGCATGTCAGCTCATGCATTGAAGAGGAAGTCTGGCCATCTTTCTGTATTTGGAAATGGATGCTTAATGAGACAAATGAAACAATATTTGCAGATGCCATCTTTCTCTCTACCAGAATATTTGAAATTTTAGGTTATAGACTTTGGCTGGCTATGAAAAAAGTAGATAGATAACCCTGGCATGGTGTGTGAACCCTAAAATTCATGACAGACAGGATTTCTTTTGACCCTCCCTGCTAGAGCAAGGGACTCATTCTGTGGTTTTGAACCAAGCTGCCCTATGTGTGTCTTTGAATGTAAGTGAATGCCGCTATAGCTTTTGTGCTCTGCATCCATAGAGATTGGGTGTACAGTGTGGGTTCACAGCCCAATTAGGACAACCAGATGTCAACAATTAATGACACTCAGATTAATTGCTGAGCCCTGTGGCCCTATACTGTATGGTTATTGTCTGAATGTATGAATCTTAGTTGTAATAGAAGGAAATTGGGGTTCTGAGGCAAGCAGACCTCTTTTTGAATCTTATTTCCACCCTTCCATACCCATGTAACCTCAAGCAAACTGCTTACCTTCATTTTCAGCAGTAAGATAGTATTAGTTATGTCCAGGGAAGGGACTGGAGGTTCTTCTGATCTGTCTTTGCAGAAAGTGAAGGCAACAAGAGAAAACCCTGTGTCTGCAGCTGCTGGTGGTAAAGACAGGCAGGGAAGGTTTTTCCAGGTAGATACAGAATCTCCAGGGGCTGGAGATTTCAGGCCATTTCCAAAGACATTTCCAGGGAGACTCCCACATCCAGACTCCCTCCTCTCATCCACTGAGCCCACTCAGGCAAAGTTCTCCAGGAAGTCCCACAGTGTGGTGTCAGGGGCATTGTACTGGAGCTGTGAAGGGTGGGCTTCTACTTGGGATGTTTCAGTCACTATCTGAAGCATAATCCCCTTTTCCAAATGTTACATTTTTCCCCTGAAAATAAAAATACACCAGGAAGACACAAAATAAGTGCAACTTTCCTCTGAAAAACACCCATTTGGCTCAAGTGCTTTCATCTTTTGGAGGTTCTTTATTTGCCATGCAACTGCACCATAACAAGCATAACAAAACCCCCAAATAAAGCCACTTCCACATTTTTCATATTTGCCCCAGACCTTGACCACATGTAGGCATACTTTTTCTAGTTTTACTCAGTGTCGGCATCTTTCTGCATTCTGCTGTGCTCTCTTTAGCATTCTATCACAAATGTCAAGTTTCTTCATTCCACTCCTAATTACCATTTTTATTGGTTACATACCTATTCCATCAAACTGATGCAATTTTACTTACTTAGCCACTTCTCTATTGTTGGCTATTTATGCTCCTTAATTTTTTAAGTATTTTTTTTAAATAATGTGCTATTAACTAACAAAGAAACATTTTCAGATGTAATCCTTTTATATCTTTGGCTTCATTTTCAAATAATAATGTTCTTTAAGAAAAATTCTCACACTTGGCAAAATGATCTAAAAGTATTTCTGAGTCCAAGTTTATAATGTATCCAGAGTTGTTTACCTGCTGGATTGTATTTTTATTTTATATCTTCATATTTTCTGAATTAATGGATTACTGTCTACATTAAGAAGTGTTATGCTAATGTCGATAGAATTGGAAGCAAAGCCAAAGGTCAAAAGTGAGTATTCCAGGTCAAACTCATAAACAACCAAATTTTCATCCCACAACAGAGAGATGGCCTTCAAGGACATGGCAAGCTTGAATATAGCCTTCCCTCCAAACCAGGGAAGAGCACAGCAACCCACTGTTGATGACGCCCTGTGAAGGGCTAGATTTGAGAGCTCAGGTTGAAATTTTACAGAGCACAGGGTGCACAGAGCACCTACTGGAGGGTACTTTCTGCAAAGCACAGGGTGGATCAAGAAACAAGCAGAGGCAGTGTCTGGTGGAAAGGTTTGGAGAACTACAAGGGGTGAGCCCACGAAGAGGGCTGAGAGTTAGCATCCAGGGTGAGTTTAAGGGTCAGGCAGGACAGCTAATTTGCTTCACTGCACATTTTTACTTCAGTACTGGGGAAGAAACTGATTCTACTCACACCTCCTGAGGTGAGGGGGAGCTTCTAATTCTCTTCTGACCTGTGATTTCCGAGGTCTGGTTCTTGGTTGAATCTACGTTTACGTGGCTGAGCCTTCAGGAAGCTGTGTTCGTCTTTTACTACCCCTGCTCGCCCTGTGTGCAGCTCACCTACCTCCTTTCCATCACACCTGCTCCTTCCTCATTCTTCATCTGCACAGATCATCTCTAGCACAAACAATTGGAAACAAATCATAGCTCTATGCCATCGACTTTATTCTTAAAATGTCAACACTAAGACTCTTTTATTTTGTGTGAATTTAATGAGGTGCTGTACAGAAAATACTATTTAATGGAGAAATGTCTCATTGGAGGATAAAGTTACAAAAGTATTTCTTTTTACATTATTATCATTTTTTTTGTGTGTGTGTGTGTGTGTATGTGTGTGTGTGTGTGTGTGTGTGTGTGTGTGTGTGTGTGCGCGCGCGCGCGCGCGCACTATCCATTCTCTCCTTTAAGTAGATTCTGGAGATCAAACTTAGGTCACATGCTTATGCAGCAAGCACCTTTACCCATTGAACCATCTCATTGGTCCATGGATTCTATTTCCCATAGACTGTTTTTACGCCCCCTTCTCTCTCTCCAGAAGGGTCTCATGTACTTTTTTTTTCTTTTCAGTTTCCAATCAGCTTTGTACTGAGCACAACATCACATTGTGAATGCCGTGCCATAGAGAATGACATTATTTGTGTTTTGTAATTGTGTTTATATTTTGAAATATTCATGTTTGGATCAAAACAGTACACACAGTTCTCACTCATAGATCATACAGTTTGTCCTCATGGTCCTCTTTCTATATCCATAGCACAACCATCAAAACCAGGAAGTTGTTGTTGACACACCCTGTAATAGATACCTACAGTACAATGCCAGTCTTAGTATGTGCCTCCCCCTTCCAATCCTCCACTGAATGTCAGGAATTTTTCTGCTGATATTCATTCTCTCTAATGTGATCCTGCCCAGGACCCAACATGTGCTGCCATAGCTCCTCAGTGCCCTGTGGAAGCCACTGTGCTACCCACATCCCAGTCTTTCTTTTGTGACCTTGGTATTCCCAGAGAGTATCTGTCACTTATATTTGTAAAATCCCCTTTCAACCTCTGCCTGAGTTCTCCCTAGTGTTTAGGTTGAAGTAAGGTTCTTGTGGCACATGAATCATAAAAGTGATCCTACGTCTCCTTTCACAACCTGGGCCATATGACAGTGACACATGCTGTCACTGTGATGTTGGCCTTGGTCCCTTCATTCAGATGATGACTACCACATTCTTCCACGACTTTTTGTTTTGTTTTGTTTTTGTTTTCATGATTAGTTTATAAAATCATGGGGAGAGGAATATACCATTTTATTTTATTAAGACTGTAATCTTTCCCTCTCCACCCCCATTGTCTTTTTTTTTTTTTAATCTATGTCCATTTGATAGGCTGCACATTTAGCAGACACATCTATTCCATGGCCCAAGGGTTATATGCAGCCAGGGGTTGCTATGAGTGTAGTTCAATAGGAAACCATGGATGAATTTTCTCATTGCATTTTAAGCAAGGGGTGTGTGTGTGTGTGGTATTATGTCTATGTTTATGTCTATGTCTATGTCTATGTCTATGTCTATGTCTATGTCTATGTCTATGTCTATGTCTATGTCTATACCTATGACTCTGTCTATGGCTATGCCTATGTGTGGTGATTGGAAAGTGCTTGGCCCAGAGAGTGGCACTATTAGGAAGTATGGCTTTGTTGGAGTAAGTATAGCCCTGTTGGAGGAAGTATGTCACTGTAGGAGTGGGCTTTGAGAGATTCTTCCTAGCTGCCTGATGGTGCCAGTTTTCTTCTGTTTGCCTTTGGAACAAGATGTTCAACTCTCAGTTCCTTCTGTACCATGCCTGCCTGGGTGCTGCCATGCTCCTGCCTTGATGATAATGGACTGAATCTCTGAACCTGTAAGCCAGTCTCAGTTAAGTGTTGTCCTTATAAGGGTTATCTTGGTCATTGTATCTCTTCACAGTAACGGAAACTCTAACTAAGATACTATCCCTATGCCTATGTATATGTACCAGGGATTGCTATGAATGTAGTGCAATAAGAAAACATGAATGAACTTACTTATAATATTTTGAAAGGAATGTATTGTGGTGATATGTATGTGTATGTACACGTACATATATATGTGTGTGACTTATCATCAATCAATCTATCTATCTATCTATCTATCTATCTATCTATCTATCTATCTATCATCTTTGTATATTGTAACTTGATTGCATGGTTCTTGAGGTTGAGTGACCTTGAAAGAAGAAAGGAGTGTAGTTACTCTTTGGAAATTTTGTTATGTAAAGACACAGCTCAAAAAGGATATGTGAAAACCAATTGAAGGCCAGAATGTCCATGGTGCATCCTGGGAACACCCTGGAAGATGTCTTAGAATGAAGAAATACAATTAGTTTTGCATGGGTGTTTTCTTAACCTCTTGGCACATCAATTTCCTTGAGTGTTTAGTAGGGACAGCAGCACTCCTCCAGGGATATGGCAAATGCCAGTGTTACTCCCTCCTTAGATGAACCCAGCATGGTTTGTCTGACCTGGGGGGAGAGTCAGTCTCATCAAATACATTTCTTTAATTTTAATAAGGCATATGTGCTCTGGTTACAGACTCTACAATTCTGTAGTATATAAGGTTTCTTTGTATCTGTCTGCCTCTTGCCAATTCATAGGACCTAATATATGAGTCACACAGAGAAGGAGTTGTTGTCTCTTGCTGCATGCAGCCCTGACTCAAACTAGTTTTAAATTCACAGTCCTGAAAAATGGACTTGCATCCTACTGTGAATTTAAATACTTACAACCCAGAAATAAACGGATCGCATGGCTCATTTATCTTGCAGCCATTAATTAATGGTGGTTAATTGCAGTTATGAGCCGTTGAATTCCAGGCTCTTGGTCCCATACATTTCCCTTAATGTATTCAGAATGCCACAAGGCTGTAAGTTAGATACCAAGTGAAAGGCTGTCCCAGAAAAGAGAGGTATAGAATCTTGCCTTACACCTTTGTCTTTTCAGAAAGGGCTCATAGTGGTCTGGGAGACTAGTCAAGCACAGCAGCTAGAATTCTAGGATGCATTGCTTTCTGGACCACTTGAATGAACACTACTTGTCATCAACATTTCTGGATGGATCTTCTGAGCCAGACTCTGTATTTCTTACCAAAGAGAAGTGAGTCATTTCTTAACATTAAAGAATGAATTAACCAGATGTATTGATCTAAGACCATGACATGTAGAGCTGGTATTTGTTGAGGATGAAACCATGTATTTGAGTAGATCTACTTTCTCTTTAGGGAGCATATTAGTTACTTTTTTATTGCTGTGATAAAACTCCATGACCAAAGCAACTTGAGAAAGAGAGTTTATTTGGGCTTATGGTACCAGAGGGATATGAGTTCACGATGGTGGAGTAGAGACATTGCAAGAAGCCCCAGGATTGGTGGCAGAAATCCCTGTGCCTGCCTGAGAGCTTACATCCTGAACCACAAAAGGGAAAGAGCAAACTTTTAAATCCATCCCCAGTGATATACTTTCTCCAAAATGGCAGTCCATCCTAAACTTCCTCAGACTGTGCCACCAACTTGAGACCAAATGTTCAAATGTCTGAAACAATGGGGAACTTTTCTATTAAAACCACACAAGAGAGAGAGCCACTGAGGATTTGGAGAGATCTCTAGGAAAAGCAGACTTAAATGCTTCTGAAGAGTTCTCATAGCTATCCTCAGGCTTCTTGCCTGATTTGTAGATGCCATTGACCTCTAAGCGCTGCATTATCACTAGATTCAGTTATACGATGGGCCCCGACTCCCATGTATTAGTATGGACTCTTTCCCCATTGATTTTGGTGACTCTGATGGTTAAGCTTGACTGTCAACTTGATTGGACCTGGGATCAATTAAAAGACACATCTCCAGGAAGGGGTTTAAGGGATTTCTTGGAGGAATTCACTGAAGGGGGAAGATCTTCCACCAGAGTGAGTGGCACATTCCAGTGTGACCCAGATATAAGAAAATATTAGGAAAAAGTGTTCCTTTTTGCCTGCCTGTCTTCTACTCTTGCTGTTAAGAGCATAAACTTGGTGGCTTCTGTAGTTGCTGCTGGTAGCATCCTTTGTTAATATCGGAACCAACTTCTTCAGCTTTCTATCATGGACCAAAGGCCCACATCTCTTTAAGGATCTTCCAAGTGTTCATCACTACTTTGGTATTGTGGAAGCATCCAGACTCATAGACTGAGAAGCTATCAGATTTTTCATTTCTCCAGCATGAAGATGGCTATTGTTGGACAAGTCAATATTAAGTAAGCCAATGCAATAAATCTGTCTGTGATATAAATATATATGTATATATGTATATGTATATACATACACATATATGTATATGTATATATATTCTAACAGTTCTGTTATTCTAGAGAGCCATGACTAATAAAGTAAGCCTGCTCTGATAAGTGATACAGTTTTTTTTTTAAGAACTACACTGAAATGGCTCAGTGGTTAAAAGTGCTTGTTGTACAAGCCTGCCAACTCAAGTTCAGATCCTCAAAACCCACTTAAAAGTCAGACTCAGCACAGGCGTCTATAATCACAACACACCTGTATGAAATAGGAAACAGAGGCATAAGAACCTACAAGCTTTAGACCAGATGGCCAGTCCTTTGTGATGGAAGTGAGACCCCATGGAAATGTGGTAAGGGGATGACCAGCTTGTGATTTTTGTTCCATAACTTCTGTGTGAACACTGTGGTAAGTACACACTTATGAGTATATACACATACAAACACTCACACACAACTTTCACATACGAGTTAGCAATTTTGATACAAAAAGCAAATGTGAAGGGAAAGAAGTGTCAAAAAATGTTGAAATATTCTTCAGTTCACAACTGCAAAGGTACATAACTCAGTCTTATGACTACACGGACTTAGATTCTTCCCATGTCCCAGGTGGGTCTGGGATTAGACTTTCTTCACTGGATCAGAGTAGAGATGGCTGACACCTGGCATTTAGCTTCTAGCCCTGGGAACCCCTCAGCAGAAGGTTCAGCAAAAATATTTTAGACTTCTCCTGAGAGCTGTGAGGTAATACATTTGTATGGTTTTAAGCCACTCTGTTTGTGGTAATTATCTAGCATTATGTAATTTTTATGTAACAATAACATCTGTGTGGACTGACACCATTTCTATCTCACCTGAACGTTGTCTATTAGTCTTTCTCTCTGTGATTCCCTCCTCCTTCACAAGAATAGTGTTTGTGTTGTTGTGTTAGTTTTCTTGAAACTCTTGAATTATATCATTCCAGGTTCAAATGTGGGTTCATGGCTTCACAATGCCTCTAATGTTGGGCCTACCCTTGTTAACAGCTTTCACGGTTCCTAAGTGACTTGTGAGTCTAATTTCATGCTGAATCTGTTTACTTACCCTTATTCCAGCCTTAAGGAAATGCTTGTTGTTCCCACCACCAGCTCTAATCCACTACACAAGGTAAGCCTAGGGTGTATCTTTGTCCATCATGCTCCCTCTGATGATTTCCAAAGTCAAGTGTTCACCTTCTTACCTTCAAGCTTAGCCCTCCTTGGGCTGTCCTCACATATCCTTCCCTTGGAACCTCCCAGTTCCATGCTGCTGCCTCAATAGTATGACATTGTCATAGCCCCATTGTCTGTGAAATAGTAAAGGAACTTCTCACACATGAAGTTCTGAAAATAAAGGAGAGTTTTCTCCTAAACTCTGACTTCACTCACAGAACTGAAACTTCAGTTTTCTTTAATCCTGCAACTTTAGAGGTGGTTTCTTTGGGAATTCGTGAACAATTGATTACTCACTAGATAGGAAAACAGTCATGGACCCAAGTAACTACCAAATTCAACTTGTAGTAGCAATGAGTTATTGGTTATTTACAGCAATATGAGTGAAGGATTGCTTAGAGAGCCATGGATGATTCACAGGTAGTTGCATGACCAAGAACCCTCCTTGGTATGAGTAACAGCTAAAACGATGCACTCCTGGAGCTATCTGAATTGCCTGCCAGCAGACACACAGCTTAGAGCATCTCCTCTCTCCGGCAGCCCTTCCTGCTTCTATAATCATGATAAAGAGCCCTGTGAGTCTCATAAGTTTCAGGAACATTGTGAGAGTTGAGACTTGTTTCTTCTCTCCTAAGTCATCTTCTTAAAGCCATATTTTAATTCAGAGAAACCTGCTGTACAGCAAAATGGTCAGCTTAATAGTATTTATGTTTAACACTTGCATTAATATATATTAGACAAGAGGATGGATTTTTATTATTTCATTTCAAACATGCATATAATATATTTTGACTGTATTTTCCCCATTATTACTCATGCCTGTTTCTTTCCCACTTCCTATTGGCCCTCATTCTGTTTCAAAATAGTCTTTCTTACATTTTATATCACACAATTTTTAAAATTTAGATCCTATATGTGAGAAAACACAATATTTTCCTGTCTGATTTTGGCTTAACTTTCTTAAAATGATAATATCCATTTTTAATTTTTTTAAATGAGATAATTTTATCTTCTTTATGGCTGAGAAAAATTACACTGTACACACACACACACACACACACACACACTCACTCACACACAACAATTTCTTTCTTTATCTATTTGTTTGTGAACATCTAGGTTGGTTCCCTCTCTTGGCTCTTGTGAATAGTGCTGAAATAAATATAGATGTGCTTGTATCCCTGTGATTAATCTGACTTATATTTCTTTGGGTATGTACCCAGGAGTGGTATAACCAGATCATAGGTTAATTATATTTTTAGTTTTCTGAGGAACTTCCATAAACATATCCATAGTATTTTCATGAATTTATGTGTTCACAAATGGCATACAAGATTTCCTGCTGCCTAGCATCTTTACTAGCAGTTACTGTTACTTATTTTCTAGATCCCTGTAGTCAGTTTTGAGAGATTCGGAGTTATAGTTCTTACAACATATAAGATCTCTCTCCTGCTACAGATGTTTCCAGTTGTGTTTTTCTGTACCCCAAAACATCTTCCTTCAGATGTTCACATGACTGCTGCCTTCTTACCACTCAATGGTCAGTCAGTTTTTTTCCAGGATATCTTGGCCAGGTGTTCTGTAGAAGACTCTCCTCTCCCTATCCTACCAATTTATCCAAGTTCTCTGTTTCATTTTTTAATAGCAGGGGTCAGAAAGACTAACTATCAATGTAAAGCATAATTATAAAGTTCACAATTTTTTTCAAAGAAAGTGAGTTCTCTAACATTACTTTGCTATCACACTAACTTGGGGTGCTGTTAGAAAGAATTAGTATCTTGGGACTTGGAATAAGAATAGCTAGATGGATATTTTTGCAAATATGGCAAGTTAGGCCTACCAAAAACATGAATTCCCACAGAGGTACTCTTCCTCTCCATGTCACAGCTTACTGCTTACCTATACTAGAGGTGCCCTGCAGGGTAACATATACCATCTGTAGGATCTCTCCCCATGCCCCCTTTTTGTCCTCAGAGTGATAGTTATGGACTAATTACAACAAACTAGAAATGAGCATTCTATGCCCACTATGGGAAGAAATGACAGGTTGTAGGACCTGGCTAATGTGTACCATGAACATGGCTCAGGATATTCATGGGATGAACTCCAAACATGTTGAGTGAGGAGAACTTGAGGTTGAGGTTGGATATATGAGTTACTCTTGAGATGGGAGGACACTCCCATAAGACATCTCCTTTAGGATTCTAAAAGAAAGTACCACTATATTTCTTTCTATGACCTTCTGAGAAATAAGGAAGCCATAGAGAGTGAGCCAGCAATGCTGAAGCTGTCATGGAAAGTACTGGAAGAAGAGATCTTAAATCACAAGTAAGTGGTCGTACTAAAGAGAACACAGTAAATAAGTTGGGCAAACCCAATAGTTAATTGTGTTTTATGAAAGGATCCATTTGTCACCAGTGTGTGTGCTGGTGAGAGGTACATCAGTATCATGGAGAAAAGTCAAAGAAATGGAACATCATTACAGGTGGCTACAAACTCACAGAAATATTATCTGGATAGAGTTATGGAATGCTAGTAGACTGCTAAGACCTCAAAGACAAGATAGACAGTCAAAAATTACTATTTTGCAAGAGATATCAAAATGGTTGACAAGAGAGTGGGCAGCCATCTCAGTGGAATGTTATACTTTCATTAGTTAAATGACCTTGTTTGAGGCAATAAATTTATAGAGTGACATGAACTCTTTGGATGTAAGTTCTCCATAGCAAGCATCAGTGAGGAATAAGTCTCCAGTATTCTCAAAGGGATCTCTGAATATTCTCCTAGGTACCTTTACACTGTGAAAGAAAGGAATCTAGACATTTCAAAGGTGCTTGAACACATCATTTGAGTTGATATTGATGTCAGAGATTCAAAGTGGCACCATGTTCTCTGCCTATTATAGGCAAGACCTATGTGAGTCATGTAATAGATTAAGTCTTGGCTTAAGTTCAGTTCATCTTGGATACCTGCACAATGACCTATCCCAGGACCATTAATAAGATCCCTGTATATAAAGCTAAATGGATTTACTTAGTGGTTGGCATAACTCTCTCTTGTTTCTTAGCATCAGGGAAGTTCTTAAGCTTTCCTAGCCTTGAAAAATAACAATTAAAGGGATATATTGCATCTTTGAAGGTGGCTTATATTAGTATCACTGTCTTCTTCTGTGCCCTAAGGCTCCGAACCACCCAAACATTCCCTTAGATTGTAGTCAGGCCTGTGGCATGGAGCCCTTGGGCAAAGCTCTGAAGTTCTCTAGACCTGGCCATGTATCGGATTGACTACATTTCCCACTATTTTAAGGAATAGAACTCACAACATATCTCTTTCTGCTTGCATAAAGAATCTTTGTCTTAGATGGGATTTGGGAACTGACCTTTCTAGTTAATTTTTGTCTGCATGGGAAGTTGCACCAGGTTGAAGTAAATGGCTGTGGCCAAATTCTGTCTCTAAGAGCTGCAGATATTGTGGCAAGAACTGGAATCCCCTACCATCTTACTCTGCTTAAATTCTCCCTTCCTATCTTCATATGATATACACAAAACTACATAGACATAGTGACCTCACATTTAACAGGTCATTTCCCCTTTATCAAAACATCTTGTTTGTTTTAATTGTTGATTGACATTGACATTTATTTTTGAATCTTTGTACAATGAAAGCTGCTTTAAATGATCTCAGATTTCTTCCTGGAAATGTCCCTCCCTTATGGCCTTTACTATTTTGTCTTCTGGGAGACACTTATAATTTAATTTAGGTTTTAATACATTCTTAGCACCCTATTAGGTATGTTCATATTCATTTGCCATGGGAACAAAGGAGACATTGCTACCTGCCACCACATGGGAGATATCTGGACTTGATGCTGACACCAGATGCTCCCCAAAAGGAAGCACATGACTCCATTAGCATGTAATTCAAAAGCAAACAAAATTAGTCCACAGAGATTAGATTACCTTGGCTTGGAGGAAGGAAACGACAGGGTTAGAACTCAGGGAAGGCCTTTGCCCTTTGGTTATATTGATGGCTGGTTCTCTGTACTAGTTGTATGGGTTTAAAAATGTGTAAAACTTCAATATGTGGGCCGCAGAAGTGTGTCCTTCACTGCTCTATTTGTTGCACTTTAGGGTCTCCTCTGTGTTTATTCTTGGGTTCTATGGCATTGCACAAAACAAGGAACTATATTGGTAACCCAAAAGCATATAGAATATTTGTGGGTTTGTTCTTAATCTATGTGTGCTGATGTTCATATTAAAAGCAAATTTAGCATTTAGTGAAACTGAATCATAACACTAAATATATCATCTGCTCCCATTCCTCTGTAATTAAAACATCTGGGAACACCATAATGCCTGGGATATAGCTTTAGCTATATCCCCAGAAAAGTTTCCTCTCTCTCTCTCTCTCTCTCTCTCTCTCTCTCTCTCTCTCTCTCTCTCTCTCTCTCTCTCTCTCTCTCTCTCTCTCTCTCTCTCTCTCTCTCTCTCTGTGTGTGTGTGTGTGTGTGTGAGTGTGTTATAGATTACATCTGGGAAACTCCATTGAGTTCTTTTTGGCAGTTCTGGGAGGATAAAGCATTTTGGCAGCTGGATACTCTGGAGGTAATGGTTTAGTGCCAGAGTTTCTAGGTGGTATGAGGAATGCAAACATCCCATCTGAAAATCATTTCCTTGGTGTCTGCCCTAGATGCTTGGCAGTGCCTACCCATCTTCTGATGTCTTCTCCTAGTGCAGTTTGCAAAAGGACCCTTCTCCCCAGAGGAGGAGCAACATCTTACAATGGGAGTCTAATTGTTCCTAGATTGAGTATTTCCCAGGGATGGCAGTCCCAGCCGGTGCTCCCTGAATTAACATGCTCACTGAAGGATTGAAGATGGTGATTAGGCCCGACAGCATCACTTTCAGTGGGATGGTTGAAGTGCCGTGGAGCTACGCAGGATGGCGAGGAGATTTATTTGTGTGGAATGGAGACATATGGCCAGAATCATCCGCTCCCTTTCCTCTGTAATTAAAACATCTGGGAACACCAAAGGGCTGGGAAATGAGAAGACAACAGAGAGCATCACTTCCTGCCAGCTTTGAGAAATGCAGCCGTGGGGCTGGGACATCATGGGGTCCAGACCACCTGGCATGGGCTGGTGGAAGAGCCACAACAGCCCAAAGGCCAGCTCTCCTGGAAATATGCTTTTGGAAATATGCTTTACTTCATTTTTCTTTGAAAGCATGCACAATAAAATTTATCACTGAGGAGATTTCTGGAGAGAGAGAGAGAGAGAGAGAGAGAGAGAGAGAGAGGAAACTCTAAACATAGGACTAATTGTTAGAACCTACCACAGGCTATGGTTTGCTTCCTTCCTTCCTTTCTTCCTTCCTTCCTTTCTTTCTTTCTTCCTTCCTTCCTTCCTTCCTTCCTTCCTTTCTTTCTTTCTTTCTTTCTTTCTTTCTTTCTTTCTTTCTTTCTTTCTCTCTCTCTCTCTCTTTCTCTCTCTCTCATTCTTTCTCTCTCTCTTTCTTTCTTTCTTTCTTTCTTTCTTTCTTTCTTTCTTTCTTTCTTGGCATGCAATGTGTTTTAGCTGGGGCAGTGGAAATTTTCCACAGGTATAAAAAGATATTTTGGTTTTCTCTGATTAACTCACCGTACCATCCTTCATTCAATGTTTATGTCTTCAAAATATCTAATCAACCTAGGCTGAGGCCCCTCAGAAAAATGTCAAACTTAGAAGACCTGGTGCCTGAGGCTGTTCCCTTCTTTACCTGTCAGAGCAAAGATGCCGTAGTTTGTGGAGAATGTTCTTAGGAAGATGGTCAACCCTGTAGATGGGCTGGTGCTACATTCAGTTCCTCACTCACATCCTCAGCCACTCATTGTTCCTCCACACAACCATTCAACCAATGAGTTTTCTCCAAGCCCCATCTGTCATAGTTAATATTCCTTGTCAGCTTGATGGATGGGATTTAGGATTGCCATGGAAATGCACCTGTGGGTAGGTCTATGAGGCTGCCTTTAAAAGTTGTAATGGAGAAAAGGCAACACATGCTGAATGTGAGCAGTACCATACCATGACTTGTTTCCTTGGCTGTATATGAAGCAGAAGCATGCTGAGCACATGCATCCCTCCCTCCCTGCTTCCTGACTGCACATGACACTGATAGTCACTCCATTCCCACTGAGATGTACTGTATGTCCTTGAACTATGATCCCCAATAAACATTTCCTTCTTTAAGTTTCTTCTAATCAGGAATTTATTGGATTACAGCAATAACTAACACCCCCCTCCATCTGAATGCCAGGTGGTTTTGGACTTATTGCTGGGAAACCAGGAGTCAGAACCCTCAAATAATTGGCTTTGTCTTGACTAAGATGTTTATTAACACATAGAGATGGTCCAACATGGTATCTGTCAGTTGGTTATTCCTGTATGAGCATACAGAGATGAACATTGGACTCTCTTATGTCTCTGTCTCATATGCTGCAGAGCAGCCCATTTCCAGTGCAATCATCAGAAAGCCAAGAGGCAACTGCCATCTGAGAACTAGCTATGTTCCTAGCACTTTACATGCTCAGTTATTCTAATATCTGCAACTCTTTGAATGAACATATTTTTTATTTATTTTACAGTCCAGGTTAGTAGGATTCTAAGTGAGAACATGGCCATTTCCCACGTGGTCCCTGAGATCCTAAGTTGGATGTATTTGCTTTTCTGTACTGCTGGACTGTCTGTGCTGCAGAAGCTATGACCCCGTAATAGTTTAGTACTGCCACTGGCCCTTCCTTCCAAGGACACTGGCTAATGACCTATCACTGGCCCTACCTCTGCTCCTTCTCTGAAGAGCTTGCCTCCTCCACTCTGACTACCTTGCCCAAGGTTCTTTCTTGGCTGGTGGGAGTCTTTCTCAATTGTCTGGACTCCCTTAGATAGAGAATGAATTGAAAGTTGTAGATATTTCTACTTAATCTCTTTATTATCAATATCAAAAAATAAGCCCTGACTGTAATTTCTATGTAGATTGTGCAGTCATCTGATTCTAGACAGATGACAGTAAAGAGAATGGCAATGCCATGGTGGTCAGACAAAGCCCATTTTCGTGGGGACAGTGTACTTAGAACATGCTTGAAATAAGCATCATTTGTAAATTCCTTCAGGAAGCAAGCTCCAGAAATTGGACATTTGCTTTATCTGGCCACTCAAAGCCCTGTCAATCTACAAAATAATGCCACTATGCAGCTAAAGTCCCAGCACCCCTTAAGAGGTGACCTACCTATTCATCTGACAGAAGTGTCTGCCCTGGGAGTCCAGGAGAGAGACCAAGAAAACTCGGCTCATACAACCAAAAGCCGCACAATCAGCACAGAGCCTAAATTTGTCCCCAAGATTCAATTAAGACCAATCCAGTTCCTGATTAAAGAACCTGACATACATCCAGTCATAAATATTTATGCCTGATAGGCTTTCTTCTTAACAGCAAACAATCTGCAGTGACAACATTGGAAATATGAATACATTCCTGGTGATGATTCCATTATCAGTACTAATAATAACTTAACAGTTTCCGCATGTATCGTGCTGAGACACATGCAAATGAGGGACTCATCTGTCAAAAGCACTTGAAAGTGGACGGGAGGCTCTGTCAAATGCTTTGGGTGCAGCCGGCGAGACCTCATTTTAAGTACGATGGTGTCATGTACTCATTTGCTGGTATGATGTTCTGTGCTCGTGTATCACCCTTCACAAATCAGCTTGGCAGACCCAGGAAGTGCCTCCGTGAAGCCAAAACATCTGGATAAGATGCAAAACTCCAGTCTTTCATCAAGTCGGCCAGCCAGACATTTTTCACCATATATTTGTTTAGTGCCTACTGTCTTAGACGGGTGTTTCATCTACACGATGTCAAACATCCAGATGAAAGACTGATGCCTTTTCATAATTCAACTAGGAGTTTGGGTACCAGGAAAACACAATGCTCCTCATAACATCTGCAACATCTGTTATTAGTTTAGAGGTTTTGGATTTCTTGTGGGCAACATTTCTTGGAATCGCGCTGAGCATGTTCCAGAACACTGGTGATGTCTAGCGTCTGGCTTCATGTTTCTGCCCTCCAGAATTTCCAAAGGTATAGACAACTGAGCATAACCCATCATTTTCTCTAAATTATGCTCTCTCAAACTGTAAAGATTTCATCTAAATTTGGATTTATGGGCAAATGCCACAGTGAGCATGAGCAGCTCACCACAATACCCAGATCTCCATTACTTACCAAGGGCTGTAATGACAAATTGTATGTCAAACATGGAAATGAGTGAGAGATGCCATTTTTATGTCAGAATTACCAAAGGCTTCCTGCCAGATACAGTTAAGAGGAGAATGGACTGAGCTTATCTAAGCTATCATTTTCCACATGTAAAGCAAGAGTTGGTTTTTCCGTATCTTTCTATGCCTGTGAAGAATTGTGTTGGGATTTTGAATGAGATCGTGTTGAATCAGTAGATTGCTTTTTATAGGACTGCCATTTTTACTGTTAATCCTACCAATCCTTGAGCATGGGAGATCTCTCCATTTTCTGAGGTCTTCTTTGATTTCTTTCTTGAAAGATTTGAAGTTCTTGTCATACAGATCTTTCATTTGTTTGGTTCGAGTTCTACTGAGATATTTTATATTATTTGTGACTATTATGAAGGGTGTTGTTTCCCTATTTTCTTTCTCAGTCCATTAATCATTTGTATAAAGGAAGGCTACTGATTTGTTTGAGTTAATTTTATATCCAGCCACTTTGCTGAAGTTATCAGGGTAGAAGTTCTCAAAGTTCTTAGCCATCAGGAAAATGTAAATCAAAATGACCCTAAGATTCCACCTTATACCAATCAGAATGGCTAAGAAAAGAAACTCAGATGGTAGCACATATTGGCAAGGATGAGGAATACTCCTCAGTTGCTGGTGGTATTGCAAACTGGTACAACTACTCTGGAAATCAATCTGGAGGTTCCTCAGAAAATTGGAAATAGATCTACATTAAGACCCAGCTGTATCACTCCTGGGCACATACCCAAAAGATGTCCCATCATACCACAGAGGCATGTGTTCCACTATGTTCATAGTGGCCTTACCTATGATAGCCAGAAGCTAGAAACAACCCAGATGTCCCACAACAGAAGAAGGGATACAGAAAATGTGGTTCATTTACACAATGGAATATTATTCAACTATTAAGAACGAAGACATCCTGAGTTTTGCAGGCAAATGGATGGAACTAGAAATATCATCCGGAGTCAGGTAACTCAAACCCAAAAGGACATGCATGGTATGTACTCACTAATAAGTGGATATTAGCTAAAATATACAACATACTCAGGATACAATCCACAGGACTCAAGAACGTTAACAAGAGAAGGGCCCAAATGAGGATGCTTCAGTCCCACTTGGGAGGGAGAAGAAAAAAGTCACAGGAGGCAGAGGGAGGGAGAAACTTGGGTGGGAGAAGGAAGGGGAGGGGAAAAGGGGAACGTGATCCGGTATGGTGGGGGAGATAGGAGAGAAGTCCTGAGGGGCAGCAGAATGAATGGAAATATGCAGCCTTGGGGTGCAAAGGGGGAGGGTGGGAGGACCCTCTACAAAGTACCAGAGACTCCCAGGACTCAAAGGGAGGGACCTTAGATGAAATAGCCAACAGTGGGGGGAGGGAACTTGCAGAGTCCACCTCCAGTAGTAAGACAGCATCAAGTGGAGGGACGGGGTTGCCATCCCACAGTCAAAAATTCTGACCTAGTATTGTTTCTGTCTAAAAAAAAACTGCAGAGACAAAAATGGAGAAAAGACTGAGGGAAAGGCAGTCCATTGAGTAGCCGAACTTGGGATCCATCTAAAGGGGAGGCTCCAAGGCCTGACACTACTACTAATGCTATGGTGTGCTTACAGATAGGAGCCTAGCATGGTTGTCCTCTGAGAGGCCTAACAAGCAGCTGACTGAAACAGATGCAGATACTTATACCCAACCATTGGACTGAAGTCAAGGACCCCTGTGGTTGAATTAGAGAAAGGCTGGAAGAAGCTGAGGAGGAGAACGACCCTATAGGAAGACCAGCAGTCTTAACTAACCTGGAACCCCTGAGAATTCTCAGACCCTGAGCTACCAACCAGGCAGCATATATGAGATGGTCCAAGGTCCCTGCAAGGACTACCTGGTCTGGCCTCAGTGGGAGAAGATGGGCCTAACCCTCAAGAGACTTGAGGCCCTTGGGAGTAGGGAGGCAAGGCAATGGGGGACATCCTCTTGGAGATGGGGGAAGGACGAATGAGATGAGGAACTGTGGGAGGGCAGACTTGGAGGAGGGCAACAACTGGACTGTAAAAAAATAAAAGTGATAAAAAATAAATAAAAAGAAACATGCACACACACACACTTGCATGCGTATGAGTTGACTAGTGAAAAATATGGAAGAGAAACTGATTTAACATTATCAATCAACAGGGGTGATTGATTGGAATAGAAAACCTCAAATGTTTGAGGAGACATGTCTGAGGTGCCCCAGTCATCCTGGGTGGTCATGGCAGGCACTGTAAACTTATTCTTGGCAAGGGAGTTGGGCAGAGAGCATTGCTGTTGTCAGGCCTGATTCCCAGTTGAGTAACTGTGCTGTCAAGGAGGGTGGGCATGGCACGATTAATGCTTTGCTGTCTCCACATAGAAAAGGCAACCACTTGGTCTGATGATGAAGTCACAAAGCTTGTTCACCTTAGGACTCACTTCTGCTTGCCCTAGACTATTGCAGCTTTGAATTGGCAATGTTAAAGACAAGAAAATAGAATTGATCTTTTATTTTAAAGGACCAGGTAGGAATCTGTACTTATTTCTACCCAAATCTATCTGAACGCCAAACTATCTGGTTTTTGGGGTTGAGCAGATAGAAAAAATTTCTCCAAGCATATGGAAATGGGATATGTCCTGTTAGAAACTTGAAGAAAAAAATCTCTGTGTAAGTTTTTGTACTTGGTTTTAGCCACAGGCCAAAAACTATTCTGTTAGTAAAATAAGTAGACAAAACTCAGAACAGTGAAGCTAGTGTGCAGCCTTAAGTGTATTCTGGAGAAGAACACTTCTAAAGAGTATGGCTGAAGCTGGGCAGTGGTGGCACACACCTTTAATCCCAGCACTTGGGAGGCAGAGACAGATAGATTTCTGAGTTCAAGGCCAGGCTGATCTACAGAGTGAGTTCCAGAACAGCCAGGGTTATACAGAAAAATCCTGTCTCAAAAATCCAAAATAAATAAATAAATAAATAAACAAATAAATAAAATTAAAAAAAAAAAAGAGTATGGCTGAGCATGGACCTAAGACTAGTATAGACTGGAGGGGGGTAAAAGTATAAGATTTCAGATCTTAAAACTGCAACTGAATTATTACCCAGACTGTTAACCAAGCAGAGGAATGTCCCAAGGAATCTGCAGTTATAGAAACATTCATATCAAGGCTCAGCAAACTGTGTTTCTGTAATAGCCTGGATAGTAAGCATGGGCTATACTTAACAATATGCAGGCTCTTTTACATACAATCCAAGTTTATTTTATTTTATTAAACATTTAAAAACAATTAAACCAAACAAAATTCCTAGATTGAAGGCTACATAGTATCCAGAAATATACATTTTCAGCTCCAGACTTATCAAGATAAGTATAGTTTTTGTTTTTGTTTTTGTTTTTAAGAAAATGGTGATGCAGTTTTTCTTCATGCCATAGAACCTAGTAGAGAAAGTGGAGTTTGTACATTGCTGGGTGAGAAGGTCAAATGGTGTGTGCTCTGCGAAAAGGAGTGACAATCTATCTCTCAATAAATTAACATAGACATATTATCCAGAAACTCTGATTCTGAACGTATATATAGTCTCAAAGGACTGAGACCATGTTCAGATCAACAACTTGTACATGGACGTTCAAAGAGGTATTGGTCGTAATAGCCCCAAACAGAATTAAGTCAGATGTTCATTGATGAATGGGATAAACAGGTGG